>NC_061508.1:321663013-321850639 GCF_022539505.1 Lolium rigidum | reverse complement strand
CGCGATGTAGAAAAAAACAATGCCGCAGAGGCTGCCATCCGGGCCCTACATCCCTCGGCGGTGCGGATTTGCGTTGACTCGGCCGGCGAACCCGAGATTTCGAGATGCACCACGTCCCGGGCCACCATACGCCACGTTTTGGCCGCTTTCGTCGGGCTAGGTGGCCTCAAAAACGAGAAAAAAAAAGTTTTGACATGCACCACGGAGGGACCAAAATCGTCGGCCATGGTACACCAGCAACCACGGCGCGACTTCAACTTCGTCGGCCATGGCAACTTTTCTTGTAGTGTCTCCGACCAAGAACAAAGTTTGCCATCACCAACTATGATTTCTTATGCACCTTTACTTGTGATTTCTCTTTACCTATTTCAAGATGAGTTATATGAGGAAGTTGTTTACTAGAATGTCTTGTGTGAATGAATATGATGCTTCTTGTCCGTATTTTATTTATCGACTCTTCACTCCATAAACATGTGGTCTTGTTTATCGAGCTCGGTTTCGCTTGGGGACAAGCGAGGTCTAAGCTTGGGGGAGTTGATACGTCCAATTTGCATCACTATTTTGTATCATAATTTGTCTGTTATTCATTGATATATTTCATATTGGGATACAATACTTATGTTATTTCATCTATTTTGCATGTTTCATCATTATTGGAGGATCAAGCACCGGAGCCGGATTCTCGCTGGAAAAAGCACCGTCGAACGCAATATTTCGGAAGATCAAGCCGTGGAAGGAAATTTCACGTAAATTCCTATTTTTCCGGATGACGGAGGGAGCCGAAGGGGAAGAAGAGGGGAGCCACTGTGGGCCCGGACCACGGGCCGGCGCGGCCCATGGCCTGGCCGCGCCACCCTGTGGTGTGGGGGCCCCACAACCCCTTTCGCCTCCTTTTCTTCGCGTACTCCTTCGTCCCGAAAACCTAAGCCACAGAGAGGACCTCACGAAGGGTTACAACCACCTCTGCGGGGCGGAGAACACCAGAGAGAAAAGAGCTCTCCGGCGGGCGAGGAATCCGCCGGGAAATTCCCTCCCGGAGGGGGAAATCGACGCCATCGCCATCGTCATCGAGCGGGACATCATCTCCATCATCATCATCATCATCTCCACCATCTACACCGCCATCACCACCGCTGCACCTCGTCACCGCTGTAACAATTTGGGTTAAATCTTGATTGTATGATAGGGGAAACTCTCCCGGCATTATTCTCTACTTGTTATAGATGCTATTGAGTGAAACCATTGAACCAAGGTTTATGTTCAGATTGTTATTCATCATCATATCACCTCTGATCATATTCCATATGATGTCTCGTGAGTAGTTCGTTTAGTTCTTGAGGACATGGGTGAAGTCTAAATGCTAGTAGTGAATTATGGTTGAGTAATATTCAATGTTATGATATTTAAGTTGTGGTGTCATTCTTCTAGTGGTGTCGTGTGAACGTCGACTACACGACACTTCACCATTTATGGGCCTAGGGAGTGCATCTTGTATTCGGTTGCTAATTGCGGAGTTGCCGGAGTGACGTAAACCCGAGCTCCCGTTAGTATATCGATGCAAGAGGGATCGCAGGATCTCGCAGTTTAAGGTCGTGGTTAGATTTATCTTAATTACTTTCTTGTAGTTGCGGATGCTTGCAAGGGGTATAATCACAAGTATGTATTAGTCCTAGGAAGGGCGGTGCATTAGCATAGGTTCACCCACACAACACTTATCAAAACAATGAAGATTATTAAGCCACATGAAGCGAAAGCACTAGACTAAAATCCCCGTGTGTCCTCAGGAACGTTTGGTCATTATAAGTAAACAAACCGGCTTGTCCTTTGTGCTAAAAAGGATTGGGCCACTCGCTGCAATTATTTCTCTCGCATTTTACTTACTCGTACTTTATTCATCTGATACATCAAAACTCCTTGAATACTTGTTTGTGAGCATTTACAGGGAATCCTTCATCGAAACTGCTGCCAACACCTTCTGCTCCTCGTTGGGATCGACATTCTTACTTATCGAAGATACTACGATACACCCCCTATACTTGTGGGTCATCAAGGGGTTGGGTCGGGTCGAACTTGACCCGAGCCCGACCGACCGAGCGGGCCATTTGGGCCAGGCCAACCTGGTCTGGTTGGACCAGTTAGGCTCTAGTTATTTAGCCATTTTCTTTTGAACAATTCTATAAATAAATAAAGTGACATAAAAAGTCAAATAACAATGACTTCAAAACAAGAGGAAAATTATAAACAAAACAAAACCAGCAACAAACACTGTAAAATTTAAGTAATAATAATATGAATCTTTCCTCTAGATTTTAGAAGACCAATTTTAAATCTTAAATTGTTAAGACTTAAATACTAAAAATATAATGTTCTTGTTTATATTTTTCCATCAAGAAATTAATAAATATCACTTTGTATTATAATTTCATATAATACAAACATTGTTGATCATGTTTAATCATATGGAAACCCTATTTCAACTATTATTTAAACCCTGAATAATAATTATCTTAAATATTAATTCTTTAAATCAAATGTCAAATCCAATATTATTTTTATTTCAAAGTTATTAATAACTTCAACTTTTTGATGAAGTTATTAACCTAAGAACTATATGGTAATTAGGAAACCCTAGTTCCATTATGAATAGTAAAAGTTATAACCTCATAATTTTATGTGGATTCCTAAAACCCTAATGCCATTAGGAACCCTAACTCCATATGAACCCTAACTTGATATAACCTAAACCCTAGGTCAAACAAGTGATCATGTTACTTCATTATTATTCATAGATCCATAATTATCAACTAAATACATGTTCATATCCACCTAAAATATAGGAGCCTATCACTAATAAATTAGTATTTCATCCTAATCAAAACCTAGTTGATCAAGTAGGATCAACCCAGTCTAAACCCTAGTTCCTATTCCCAAGACCATCATCCTTAATCATACCTATTTAGCATCCCACCATTGTGATGAACTCCAATAACATCTATGCCAAATATTGTGCATTACCTAACCATATTCCACTAAACCCTACTAGTATTAGATACTTATGAAACCCTAATATTCAGGAGCCACCTATGCCCTATTTAAGTGGATCCAATAGTAAAACCTATACCACCTCAACCCTAATTAATATACTTCTTATTACTTAAGAAGTATGTTCTTCAAAAGTTATTCTTTTGAAGAAAATAAAGAGTAGTCATCAACCTTACCTAATAGGACCCATAAACCCTAACTAGCTATCACCAGTAATATATAACCAACCTTGATAGGAAACATGTATAATTATTTGCTTAAGATGTGCTTCACTTAAACCTTATAAACTCTAGATATTGATGATTCCAACAATGTTAAGATCCATCTAATACTTACCCCAGAAATCAATTGGAACCATAGGAACCCATAGAACCCACCAACCCAATTATCATACTTGTTCTTTATTAAAGAACATGTTCTTCAAGAGTTATTCTTTTGAATTATATAATAAGTAATCATTAATCATGCCATATAGTACTAAAACTCGACAACTCGTTCTTTACATATTAAACATTATGCCAATTATCATTCCTTGTGTGCTCAATTGATTACTACGCTTCATTATATAATTTGTACATGATACCAAGTAATCAAACCTTAATAAGAACCTTGTTTGTGAATCTCTCTAAATGTGCAACACACCCTGAACCAATCATTACAACTCACTGATCCTAAATCATCGGGGTTAGGTCACGCTTAGAGCGATTGCATCTCATACTTATGCATTATTGCATCCTTGCCAATCTTTTAAACATCGTCCTTACCGGATGATGATGCTCTTTCAGAATTTGGAGTTATTGCGTATCGAAGACCTTGCATGCATAATCTTGCAGTCAAGAAAGGCAAGTTCATCGCTTGCTCATGTCATTTGAGTATTTTTACCAAATTACTTGCAAAGTACTATGTTTATCACTATTGCATAAAAAGCAAAACCACTATTTTCATAACTATGAATATGACTATGTGGTGGGCAATGGAACCATGGATTGTGTTGATATGGTGGAGGTTCCATTGCAAGGGTTTATATCCATCTAGGATTAAACAACAAATGTCGTCCAGTGATTCTTGTGCCGTATAACTCGTGTTCACCATAAGATCTGGAGTGGGACGGAGTAGCCAATTGTATTTCCACCTCTCGTACATCAACGGACGCGCTTTACCGGAGAACACTTGAATCCTAGGGTGCATTTGGTAGGCGGGGAAGCTTAAAGTCCCCACGGCTTTGTCCGTAGAACACTTGTAGCCCGAAGATCATTTGGTGGCTGGGGAAGCCTAAAGTCCCCACGGTATTGCGGTCTATGAGGGGTTGCATCTACCGGCGAAGGAGTTTGGTTCGATCCCAAACTGTTGTCGTGGTCGGGGTCCACCCGTAAGTGGGAATAATGGGACCGGCGAGGACCCAGGGTCGGGGATGCAACAAAGGGTGGGTGTGCGAGGTAGCGGAGGAATATGAACGGCTAGGACCTTATACCGGGCCTCACACCAAAGGAAGTGTGGACGGGAACATATGCCCGGTTGGCACCAAGGTTAAGATCTCTTATGGGTAAAGAAACACACCTCTGCAGAGTGTAACGAACTGTGACCAGTCAGTCCCTGTTCCGGGTTTTGGAACTGCGAACGCGGCCGGAAAGGAACTCCATGAAGTTCTAGTCAACCGGTGAAGGCTGACGGACATAGCTCTTCAGAATAAAAGCAACCTTTTGAAGAAATGTTTACAAAAACTTGCATGCCTATGACTTTCTGGTCTATGGCTGTAGCTAGTGCATTAAACACCTCTTTCCTATAATGAACTTGTTGAGTACGCTCGTACTCATCCCACTCTTAAATCCCCTGCTTAGATATGGAGGCATCGAAGAAGGATCTACAGTGCAACTCGAAGACCGAGGAGTCAACAACTACTTCAAGAGACAGGACCCTGTCAGAGGAGTCAAAGACGCATCCAACAAGGAGAAAACCTTGATTAGCAATAGAAGGGAACTAGCTTCCTAAACCTAGCTCCTATTTAGCTAGAATCTATTCTTAGCCTCTATAGCTAGTTAGATACTCTACAAATAGAGTTCGTGATAGGATTAGACTACGAGTCGTTCTTACGGAGTTTATTTGCGAGTTTTACCTCATTGTAAAGTAGGAGGCTGTGATGATCTTTTGTAACTGAGTCAATGCTGTAATTCTATAGACATGCCTTGGACCCGCATATGTTTCTGTTGTACCACTCTGAGGGATATAATACTAGTGGAACGGTGTTTCAATGGTGTTATGTCAGACTTGCATACTACACCATGCAGTGGTATGCCGGGTCACCACAGTTGGTATCAGAGCAAATGCTTTGACCCTAGGATTAAAACCCTTTAAAGGAGACCTATAGGATTGGTAGTGTCTATAGGAAATTGTATTAGCTAAGTCAACTATGCTAAACCAAATTTCTCTTATGACTTGAGATGGATATTCACTTGAGAATAATCCTGACACTCTTGAGTCAACCCTTCTTACCTATCTTTCCCAAGTGAAGTTAGCTAATCCCAAATATGTAGCATACCATTAAGACCTAAAATAATAAATGAGTAGATCACAGTTGGTATACAAAACATGGTAGTCCAAAGAAAGGATACAACCATAAGGAAGATATCCTATTGGAAGATGTGTACCAACACATGTGATGATTAAGTAAGAGTTATCCAGATCTCCAATAGGAGTAATATCAAGTGATTAAGATAAGTAAGATATCCTACTAGAAGTTGTATACCAAAACAAGTAATTGGTAAGCAAATTATCCAAACTTGTGAGACAATTGATAGTAAGTGAGAAATATAAGTATATGAGGTAGTATAAACCATGATGAGTCAATCATGGGAGGTAAGGAAGAGTGATAGGAATAAAGTATGTCTATCTACATGGTAGAGATAGTAATCATATATGATTCATCTGAGAGTCATTATGTGATGAAGTAGAACATCATAAATGTTTAGGAGGAGTACAATAAGAAGTCAGTTGTTCAACAATAGTGTAAGATTGTGTTTCAAAACCATGGGAAGTGTGCCAAGCACATCATGTCCATAGTCTTATGATAAACACTTGGAAGTATAAGAAATATATTGCCATAGTTATGTGTTTAGAGTAGCAATGTTAGAACCTAGACATATCATGTGAAATAGTCCTCAACAAAATGGAAGTTAAGTAGTACTTCCAGAGAAAATTAGGTTAACCTTAACTATTCCAGACCACTTTGTTTCAAGTTTATCTCATTGCAATTGTGCAATTAAGGTAAATGTGGAGATAAATAGTAGATTGCCATATATTCGTGCTAAGTATCACGATATAAACCTATCTTATGTGGTGTTATATACTACACATCTCAGCCTGATGTTTAGAGATGTTTTACTCGACTATTAGATTCAGGCTTATGATGGTGTGTAGTATAAGCACAAAGCTGAATCTTCTTGGATTTTAATGGATTTTCATTGATTGACTAGATCCATACATGAAGTTTGACTTTGATATGCAAGTGCATGTTGCAATATCAATCTTTTACTTGATGCTATAGATCTAGAGGGTAATAGTATTTGTGTGAGGAAGTGACGAATTCTAAAGATTCTGAAGACAAGATGAAGGTTCATCAGAAAAAGGAAGCAAAGTTGTGGGAAGCAACCACAATACTCTGAAGGATGCACCAACGAAAACTCATGCTTAGCCTTAATAAAGGTGTACTTTTGTACGAAAGAAGCATGAAGGTGAGAAATCTGGTGATTATGGAGAAGAAGAAGTAGAACCATAATCATTATGGAAGAGGGAAATGCATGGGAAATCACTTAGGATACTATCTTCATAGTGTTAGCTAGTGGTTTTTCTTGCAAAATAAAACCTGAAGGAAGAAAGATTACATATGAAACCATAGCAGATATAAGAAGACCACAGTTGGTATCAGAAGACCACAGTTGGTATAGGATCAACACTGTGAGATAAAGTAGAGGAGGTCCCGACCAATTGGTAAGAATCTATAATAGAATCCACTTCTGGTTATCTAATAGCCACAATTGGTATCAAGTAGTCCATAATTGGATTATTCGTACCAAGAACTTGTGAACAAATAAAATTTTGTCAGCCAAATAACTATGACCTATAATTATTTAGTCAAAGGATTCACATTGGATGTCCACAATTGAGTGGATACACCACGGATATTCTTCGCGAGACCTTAGAAGAGTACAACCTATAAGCTAGACCTAGACCAATATTCTAACCATAAATCCAATGGTTGGAAGAAAAGGAGTTGAAATCATAAGAAAACTCAAAGGGGTAGAGTAAAGATTGAGTTGGAGGTACGATAACCCAATACTTTGAGCAAAATAGAAGAAGAAGGTCTGAACTGAGAGGAAGTTCGATCTTATTTTCATAAGATTGTTGAACATTACTTTCAGAAGTATGTCAGACCAGAAGCCGAGGTTTATACCTCGAG
The DNA here is from genome assembly GCF_022539505.1 of Lolium rigidum. NCBI lineage: Eukaryota > Viridiplantae > Streptophyta > Magnoliopsida > Poales > Poaceae > Lolium > Lolium rigidum. The sequence goes on along the minus strand of NC_061508.1, from coordinate 321,843,144 downwards.
GAAGTAAGAAGTGGACTATAACTTGAGAAAGTGAGTAGTATTTACTCAGAAGTACGAAAGCTCAAGTAAGTCAAGCATAAAGAAGCTGGCGAAGAAAATACCATAGACCAAATACAACTCAAGAAGGCCAAAGACCAAAGGAGATTGATCATACCAAAACTAAAATCCATTTGAAAGATTCCTTTCATGGAACCTAAATAACCCAAAATAGTTATAGGTATCAGCTATAACCCATAATTGGATGGACTAAGTGAGTTTAATCCATTCCTAGGGAAATAAATCATCAAGACGAATTTTATGGTAAGTACCTTACTAAGTACCATTATTGCAGTTTTGGTAGTAAGGGAAAACAAAGACCTATTTAGCAATTAGGAGTTTATTATCAAATTAGCCTTCAAATAAGACCAGCAGCACCAGAAGAAGCCTCAATCATTGAATCTGCAATGAGAAAGGAGACAAGCTTATAGAATTGGAAGAAGTCAAAGAATTAAAGTAAGAACCATGGTTCAGAGACAAACCATAATGGATTCCAGGAAGAATCTGGACAAGGGATATATTCAATTATATCCAGTAAGATCAATACGGAGTTCGAGAAAAGTCGTAGTCTGCACAAGTCAGATCCACACTCCGGAAACGTGAGAGAGTTCAAACTTCGAGGACAAAGTTTAGTTTAAGGGGGAGAGACTGTAATATCCCAGGATTGGGGGTTACAAAAAGAGAGGAAACAGTTGTGTGCATTGCATTCATGCATAGAAAATCCGAGGAATTTTCGCGCTTTTATATAAAACACAAAGAGATCAAGGTTTCGCTTGTGTTGATGGGAATTGACTAAGGTCAGCGACACGAGTGCAATAAACTTTGACATGACCTTTGTTGATTTCAGAAGTTGTGAGAAAGGCAAGTGAAACTTGACTAAAATATAAATGACAATTATGTAAACAATAATTGGAATTTGGGTTCCAAACAATCATATACAATAAAATATAAAAGAAATTCAAATAAGTATTTGAATTCAAATTTGAATTCAGATTATAACCTTCCAATTATAATTCAAACAATGTTGAATTAAGAATAGGGAAATTACATTTTATTAGTTGAATACACATTTACAAAGTCATTACAATATCCGAGTATTAATACAACTTACAAATATTACAAGAATAAAATAAAGAAAGGAAAACTAAGATAACCCTATCTAAATATCTTCTATTCTTCTTTTGTCTTGTACACGCAAAACAAACAAAGAAAACATAAAAGAAGTAAAGCCAAGTGGCTATGTTAAAAATAATAAAGAGAAATGGAAAGAATGAGAAGATCTTTTCTCAGCAGTGCCTATCCCCAAGGGGAGATGCATCTAACCGGGTCATGCAACGAGCAAGCAAGCGGCACACGCACCGGGTTGCATGTGTGTGTTGTCAACCACGAGAGAGTAGATGGGCGAGTGTATATATATTGTTCCCGCTTGCAGACACACGACTGCTCAAGCACCCCATCTTTCTCATACCCATCGACCAGCCAAGAATAACCAAGAACGAGCAAAAGTTCTTCATCCGGGCCATCAAACAATCCTCAAGAAACAAACCAGAAATGAAAGAAGTAGATAATCACCCAAACCAAGCCGAGAGCAAGTATCAAGATCGGGAGGAGCGAGGCTCAGGTCGAGGGGGTGAAGATTAACCAATCCAGAAGCATACCAAGATCACCATCAGCTAGCAAAGTTATGCCTAGCAAAGGGAAATAGGTATACCAAACTTATTGAGCCTAGTACTTGGATTTATTCCCAAAAAGGCATCATATCATCCAGATCAAATAGTTTATCAAACATAAATTGTTGTGATGATTTTAACATCATCTGATCATAGTATGATCCAAGCCTAATAAATCACCCTGCATAACTACCAACAACACAAATCTTACTAAGTAATAAACATCCCTGTGCACACTCTTAGGAGGCACCACAGAAAGTGTTAAATCCTAGTAGATAGCATATGGGTAGTATTTGCAAGCAATGAACTAGACAAAGATCGAACTATAAATCATCAGTTTAAGTCATGAGAAGTGATTCTCTCAGATCTGCACATAAGTGCTATGCAAGATTCATCATAGAGAACTTTAGGCATAATAGTATCTGTTCCTATTTCAATCTGTGCCTCAACTTATGCATCACTGGCTAGGCAACAAATAAAGCACAAGTATATGTTCTTATCAAAGGTACACCTTATAGTAAAATATATGCCTGGATGTACACCTCATCCAAACAGGGGCATCACAAATATATATAGCAGCAAGTAGAGCAACTAGTTATTCAACCACAAGCTATAGATATTTACTTAGGGTCCAGGAATCATTCCCGAGCCAACCAAGTAAATTCCTGGAACACCACGAGCAGTGACCAGCCTTAGAAAAGCATCACCAACACCTGGAAAGGCATGTATGTAGCTGTCTTTATCAAATACCAGCACCAGAACACTTTACCAACATATAGATCACATAAAGGAGTGTCTAGAGGATCATAAGATCATTGTATATCCATACAAATGCCAAAGCACATCCCCATCAATACATAATTATAAGCCAAGAGCATGCTTATGATGCTGAAACTGAAACTGTCAAGGTTCAGTTTCATCAGAGATAATAGCCCAGCAAGCAAATTATACTTGGATGAGTAAATCACCCAAACAGGGGCTAACACAGGCCAGCAGAAATAGCACAACTAGCACAACCAGATCAATGAATCATTATAGCTGCAGACTAGCAGTAACCAAATTGTAGTAGCTATGAGCCACAGAGAGAAAAGGAGAGGTTTAGCTCACAGTGCCGTACAGGTAGTAGCGAGGTAGGCAACGCCGGGGTTGCATCCGCGGCACCGTCCAGCCGGCGTCGAGGATGAAGTAGCCACCAGCACAACACCATACCCACCAGTACATCACCACCATGCCATTCATACCGCCACAAACCATCACAGATACCCAGTACAACAATGCAATATCAGCGGGTAGATGACGCTGGGGTTGCAGAGGATGCCGTCCAGCCAGCGTCAAGTAGCAGTAGTAGGCAAGCCAAGAGGGATCGCCAATGGGGAACAGCAGGAGGCGCGCGGCACCGCACCGGCAGCCAAGCCGATCCCACGGATAGGGTTGGCCGGGGCGCGTCGATGCGAGTGGCGGCGCCGCAGGAATCCAGGAGGACGCGGCGGTCTGGCCAATGTCGCGTGGTCGCGCGGCGGCGCCAGAGGAGGCCGGCGATGGCCATGGTGGGGGAACCACGCCCTGGGAGTGCTGGACGTGAGCAGGAGCAGCGCGGCGCGCAAGCGTAGGGCGGCGTCGAGGCGGCGGGTGAGGGTAAAGCCTCACCGGACAGCAACGGCGACCAGCGGCAGCACTGGAGTTAGCCGGCGAAGGCCAAACCGACCAGCAACCGCTAGGGTTCCAGGTTGGGGGCGGACAAGAGAGGCCATGGAAATCAAATCGAAGAGAGGGTTTCGAAGAGCATGAGGAGGCGGAGCAAATCCGGCCTGCGGCGGCGCCGGAGAGGGCCGGAGGCGGCCAGGAGAGAGAGCGGCGGCGCGGCCAGGACATGGGGAGCTCGGGGGTATGCGTGCGCGTGAGCGAGAGAGGACGAGGAGAGCGTGAGGGAGAGGGGTTGGGTCGGGTCAAACTTGACCCGAGCCCGACCGACCGAGCGGGCCATTTGGGCCAGGCCAACCTGGTCCGGTTGGACCAGTTAGGCTCTAGTTATTTAGCCATTTTCTTTTGAACAATTCTATAAATAAATAAAGTGACATAAAAAGTCAAATAACAATGACTTCTAAACAAGAGGAAAATTATAAACAAAACAAAACCAGCAACAAATGCTGTAAAATTTAAGTAATAATAATATGAATCTTTCCTCTAGATTTTAGAAGACCAATTTTAAATCTTAAATTGTTAAGACTTAAATACTAAAAATATAATGTTGTTGTTTATATTTTTCCATCAAGAAATTAATAAATATCACTTTGTATTATAATTTCATATAATACCAACATTGTTGATCATGTTTAATCATATGGAAACCCTATTTCAACTATTATTTAAACCCTGAATAATAATTATCTTAAATATTAATTCTTTAAATCAAATGTCAAATCCAATATTATTTTTATTTCAAAGTTATTAATAACTTCAACTTTTTGATGAAGTTATTAACCTAAGAACTATATGGTAATTAGGAAACCCTAGTTCCATTATGAATAGTAAAAGTTATAACCTCATAATTTTATGTGGATTCCTAAAACCCTAATGCCATTAGGAACCCTAACTCCATATGAACCCTAACTTGATATAACCTAAACCCTAGGTCAAACAAGTGATCATGTTACTTCATTATTATTCATAGATCCATAATTATCAACTAAATACATGTTCATATCCACCTAAAATATAGGAGCCTATCACTAATAAATTAGTATTTCATCCTAATCAAAACCTAGTTGATCAAGTAGGATCAACCTGAGTCTAAACCCTAGTTCCTATTCCCAAGACCATCATCCTTAATCATACCTATTTAGCATCACACCATTGTGATGAACTCCAATAACATCTATGCCAAATATTGTGCATTACCTAACCATATTCCACTAAACCCTACTAGTATTAGATACTTATGAAACCCTAATATCCCAGGAGCCACCTATGCCCTATTTAAGTGGATCCAATAGTAAAACCTATACCACCTCAACCCTAATTAATATACTTCTTATTACTTAAGAAGTATGTTCTTCAAAAGTTATTCTTTCGAAGAAAATAAAGAGTAGTCATCAACCTTACCTAATAGGACCCATAAACCCTAACTAGCTATCACCAGTAATATATAACCAACCTTGATAGGAAACATGTATAATTAATTGCTTAAGATGTGCTTCACTTAAACCTTATAAACTCTAGATATTGATGATTCCAACAATGTTAAGATCCATCTAATACTTACCCCAGAAATCAATTGGAACCATAGGAACCCATAGAACCCACCAACCCAATTATCATACTTGTTCTTTATTAAAGAACATGTTCTTCAAGAGTTATTCTTTTGAATTATATAATAAGTAATCATTAATCATGCCATATAGTACTAAAACTGACAACTGTTCTTTACATATTAAACATTATGCCAATTATCATTCCTTGTGTGCTCAATTGATTACTACGCTTCATTATATAATTTGTACATGATACCAAGTAATCAAACCTTAATAAGAACCTTGTTTGTGAATCTCTCTAAAAGTGCAACACACCCTGAACCAATCATTACAACTCACTGATCCTAAATCATCGGGGTTAGGTCACGCTTAGAGCGATTGCATCTCATACTTATGCATTATTGCATCCTTGCCAATCTTTTAAACATCGTCCTTACCGGACGATGATGCTCTTTCAGAATTTGGAGTTATTGCGTATCGAAGACCTTGCTCGCATAATCTTGCGGTCAAGAAAGGCAAGTTCATCGCTTGCTCATGTCATTTGAGTATTTTTACCAAATTACTTGCAAAGTACTATGTTTATCACTATTGCATAAAAAGCAAAACCACTATTTTCATAACTATGAATATGACTATGTGGTGGGCAATGGAACCATGGATTGTGTTGATATGGTGGAGGTTCCATTGCAAGGGTTTATATCCATCTAGGATTAAACAACAAATGTCGTCCGGTGATTCTTGTGCCGTATAACTCGTGTTCACCATAAGATCCGGAGTGGGACGGAGTAGCCAATTGTATTTCCACCTCTCGTACATCAACGGACGCGCTTTACCGGAGAACACTTGAATCCTAGGGTGCATTTGGTAGCTGGGGAAGCTTAAAGTCCCCACGGCTTTGTCCGTAGAACACTTGTAGCCCGAAGATCATTTGGTGGCTGGGGAAGCCTAAAGTCCCCACGGTATTGCGGTCTATGAGGGGTTGCATCTACCGGCGAAGGAGTTTGGTTCGATCCCAAACTGTTGTCGTGGTCGGGGTCCACCCGTAAGTGGGAATAATGGGACCGGCGAGGACCCAGGGTCGGGGATGCAACAAAGGGTGGGTGTGCGAGGTAGCGGAGGAATATGAACGGCTAGGACCTTATACCGAGCCTCACACCAAAGGAAGTGTGGACGGGAACATATGCCGGTTGGCACCAAGGTTAAGATCTCTTATGGGTAAAGAAACACACCTCTGCGAGTGTAACGAGCCGTGACCGGTCACTCCCTGTTCCGGGTTTTGGAGCTGCGAACGCGGCCGGAAAGGAACTCCATGAAGTTCTAGTCAACCGGTGAAGGCCGACGGACATAGCTCTTGCGAATAAAAGCAACCTTTTGAAGAAATGTTTACAAAAACTTGCATGCCTATGACTTTCTGGTCTATGGCTGTAGCTAGTGCATTAAACACCTCTTTCCTATAATGAACTTGTTGAGTACGCTCGTACTCATCCCACTCTTAAATCCCCTGCTTAGATATGGAGGCATCGAAGAAGGATCTACAGTGCAACTCGAAGACCGAGGAGTCAACAACTACTTCAAGAGATAGGACCCTGTCAGAGGAGTCAAAGACGCATCCAACAAGGAGAAAACCTAGATTAGCAATAGAAGGGAACTAGCTTCCTAAACCTAGCTCCTATTTAGCTAGAATCTATTCTTAGCCTCTATAGCTATTTAGATACTCTACAAATAGAGTTCATGATAGGATTAGACTACGAGTCGTTCTTCTGGAGTTTATTTGCAGTTTTACCTCATTGTAAAGTAGGAGGCTGTGATGATATTTTGTAACTGAGTCAATGCTGTAATTCTATAGACATGCCTTGGACCCGCATATGTTTCTGTTGTACCACTCTGAGCGATATAATACTAGTGGAACGATGTTTCACTGGTGTTATGTCAGACTTGCATACTACACCATGCAGTGGTATGCCGGGTCACCACAGATTGCTAGAATCGGCCTCCTTCTTCATTGCAATACTTACTGAGGGTTCACAACTTCTTGGTTCTCCGCTATAGCTGCGTGACATGCTTGAGGTGAGATCCTTGCTTTTTATTTTTTGGGGCCGATCGCGTGTATCGGCCTCCTCTTCATCTTTGCCACGGGAGTGACTGCTCTATGGCTTATCCTTGCCATGGTGATCTGCAAGCCCTGCCATGTTTATCCCAAAAGAGAAACCTGGCTCGCGTCTTATGCAGTGACTGAGATCCACCATGTTGACGTCAGGAAACGGATTCGTATCAACTCTCATGGCAAACTGACCGAAGAGTAATCGGCCTTGTTCTATCGCCATTTGAATCTGTCCGCGCAAGACTTTGCAGTCGTTGGTGGCATGGGTGAACGTGTGATGCCATTTGCGGTATGGCCTCGCCGTTCATCTCTTGTAACGTGGGGATTTTGTGGCCTTCGGGTAACTTCAGCTGTTTTTCCTTCAGCAGCAAATCAAAAATTTGCTCCGTTTTGCTTAAATCAAAGTCAAACCCTTTTGCAGGCCCTGGTTGTTTCACCCATTTGTAGGACATGGGTTTTGCCCCCCGAGTCCATTCAGCTACAGCGACTTCCTGATCTTCTGCAGAATCTTCATCTTCTCCCGTCTCGATCAGGGCGACGCGCTTGAACTTGTCCTGGTACAATTCTGGGTGGCACTGTTCATACGATGTCAATTTCTGAACCATATGCGCCAGTGAATTGTAGTCTGCTTGGAAGGTCACATCTTTGAGCGGCGCCGACGAGCTCGCTATCGCCAGCTCGATCGCTTCCTTCTCGGATAAACGAACCGAATAACATCGGTTCCCGACGGTCCCGAAGCGCTGGATGTATTCGGACACCATCTCTCTCGCCTTTGCCGAACCCGGGTCGGATCGGCAATACCAGCTTCGGTAGCTTCGAATGATACCGTATGTGAAACTGCTCTTCCAGCTTGCTTCCATGTTCGAACCGAATCCGGTGGCAACGAGGTGTACCATCCAAAGGCTGGACCCGTGAGAGATTGTGAAAAGAACCTCACACGTAGCTGGTCTGAAGCTGAGACCATGCCCAACTGTGCCAAATATCGGCTCACGTGCTCAATTGAGCTAGATCCTTCTGATCCACTGAATTTTGTGAAGTCAGAGAGCTGATATTTAGGCGGTAGTGGGATTAGGTCATACTCGTTGGGATACGGCTTGGAATAGCCGATCATTCTCTTCTTCGGCAGGATACCGAACTGGTCTCTCAAAATTGCAGTAATCTGATCCACCGTAGGAGCTGCGGAGGTTGAGCTTTCATGACTTATTCCGGTGGCATATTTAGCTAGCCACGCCTGTTTCTCAGCATCTGCAACAGAACTGCCTCCTGCTGTGGCAATCCCTCCGGCTGTGGCAGTCCCTCCTGCTGTAACCTGGCTCATCTAGTTGTTGCAGTCCGGCACGTATGTGCACACGTATCCATGTGGAATCTCCTTGGGTGGCTCATACAGGAATTGGTAATCGCCAGGATCACCTCCAACCTTGTAGACGACGTATGCCGGTGAACCTTGTTGCTGTGGAGCTGCAACCATGTATAGCAGTGGTGGTCGAGTGTAGAACGGTATCTCTCCCTCATGAGTTCCTAGAGCAGGTCCTGACGGAGAATACCGATGCTTCATGATTTCTTGCACCACATGAAGCGCAACGCGCTCCAAAGTGTTCACCGGGCTCTCAGAATGCCGATGTAGAGAATGAGCAACGGCATAGTTAATTTCCTGTCGCAGGGCTCTGGTACGTTCCTCCGAAGGGAGAGATAGATCTAGTCCCTCTAACGCGCCTTCGGGTTGGAACCCTTTGAACTTAATGCCGTGCGAACGGTTCTTCTCAAAAGAGCCGATGAGATCGGCTTCGAAGATGGCCTTGAGATCATCATATTTCTTCTTGTGCTCAGCAGGCAGATCTTCGTACTTGATCGGTTCTTCCGCCATCTCGGATGTTGATGTGGTTGTTGCAGAAGATCGTCCCACCGGGCGTGCCAGAATGTGTTGCCTGCCAAAACCCACCGGCGAGCAGTGGTTAAGAAACACGAAGAGCCGGGAGGCTTCCAAGACTGCAGGGGTCCCTGGTCCCTCGACGTCGTCCCGCAAATATTCCGGCACACGTCCTGGCGGTTGCAAGGGCGTGCCACCTGAGCTATACCTAGTCAGGAAGGTGTTGGATTGCTTCGATTAGCTTCCTGCATGGTAGACACGTAAACATTAAATACGAGCCCGATCGGCTCTCAGGTTGCCCTGTGGATCGGCTCAAAGAGCCGATCGCCCCATGATTCTCGTCGGGATAACGATGACATGGAGCTCCTGCTTGATCAATATAAAGTTAAACCAATCTACGACAGTTTAGGGTTTTCACCGCATGATCGGAACATCCTACGCGTAGTTGAGCCTAATAGACACGAAAGATAATGGAAAACTAACCCTAAAGAGGCCTAAAAACCAACATTAAGTTAATTCCCGGAACATCCCTCTTAGGACTAACAAACCATACCTTACGTACTACCGGATCGTTCAACCCGTTTGCAAGGCCTAACCATACAGATATTAAACCAATCCTTGAAGAATCAAAGAGCAACTATAACAGATTGGATCTACTAAATAACGAACAAGCAAGGTGCTGCCCTTACACCTAGATAGGTATAAGGGCAGCTAGATATCGAGGGACGGCATGGCTAAGCAAATATGTACGAGAAAAGCATCCATGCAAGCCCCAAAACATCTATGATAAATAGTGCTACTCGCCATCAACAACGCTTCAGCGCGAGCAACACAGGATAACGAATAAGCGTAGTCTTGCCTAGATCGCAAGATGCGATCTAGGCAGCATGATGCTTACCCGGAAGAAACCCTCGAAAGAAGGGGTGGTGATGCGCCTGGTTTGTGTTTGTTGTGAACGTGATTGTCCTCTTTTTCTCGATAACCCTAGATACATATTTATAGTCCAAGGGACTTTCTAATTCGGGCGTGCACCTAACCGTGCACGGGTTAAACTCTATCTTTTAACTCTAAACTAAGATGCAATCTACTATATTTACAGATACACGGGCAATCTAGCCCAAACTTCTTCGTGCAAGGCCGCTTCAAAGACGCTCCACGTGTATATCCTTCAAGCCCATCTTCACTTACGGCCCATCTCCTGATTTGGCCAAAATCTGGTGATAACAAATCTCAGTCGCCACATAACGAATGGGCTGCACCACCGAGAACAAACTTATTGCTGCTGCCACCAGAGAAGAAGAGGGGCAGCGGGGAACGGTCAGGCACGGGGAAGTTTCAATGCCTCGATGCCACGGGAAATTAAGTAGGACCCACCTGAATTAACTCACTTTCTTAACCCAGCCCCACCTTCCTTAAAAAACATCGCACGAGAGCTTATGCCCGTTTTATCGTCTGTGTCGCATCTTTGCTATTTTGGCTATTAGAAACACTGCACACGAGGTGTTGTTGCGGAAGACATCGATTTCCTTCCAACACCACACAAAAACAACATGAGCTATTGCCTCAACAAATTAATGCAGGGTCCAACTATAGAAGAATAAACATGATGTGGAGAGGAAAACCAAGAAGTCATAGACAAGAATAGTACTGTAGATGAAACCAATCATAACAAGAATGGCAAACCATGGAAAGCTATAAAATCCTTTGGATTTAAACTAGATTTCATGTTTAGAAATAGACCATGTCAAATTATACTAATCAGCCACAAAACCCATCTAGGGACATGGGAAGCGGCGGAAAGCAGCCACAAAACCCATCTAGGGTTCCGTCCTCCTCGCCGGCGATACCGCCGGTCCGCTTCGCCTCCGGTGGCCTTGGGGCCTTGGAGGTGAGGCGAATCACGGTTCCTCGTCGGCGGGGAGTTTCCGTTCTTAATTTAGTTTGCTTTTCAGTCTCTTTTCTGGGATGGTGAGGCGGCGGCTACATCCTGAAGTCAGAATAAGGTCCTCCCCGCCCTATCCTCGCTCCGGTGGTGCATCTAGCGCTGATGGAGAGTGCGTGGAGTTATGTGCCAGTTGGATCTCCTGGGATCCGGTCGGTTTTCGTGTTTATTGGTGTGGTTTCATGATAGTTTCTTCCGATCTACGGTTGTCATCATTGGCGATGGTTGCTGCTCTGGTGCGCTGGTCCTTTAGGACCTTAGCACGACGACTTCTCGTCTGGCGATGGAGGGGCGAGGACAGCGGCACGCCTGTGGCTCGTGCTAGTGTTTGTAGTCGTCGCTAGGTGGTCCGAGTATCAATTTGTAATTTTCTTTACTTTTTGGGTTATTTATACTACGGTTGATGATTATTAATAGATCGGTGGATTTCACGCAAAAAAAATCTTATATTTACTAATTGGAGACTCCCAACAGGCCACCATGTTAATCCTAGATAACAGTCTAAAAATTACCATAGAATCTAAATCACGCGGTCATGATTAAACAACTGAGCGAATAGTTCTATATCCTCCGTATTCCTGAATCGTGATACCGCCTGACTCTTCTCCGTAAAAAAAAATAGATCTCATCGCTCCGGCCGGGCGTGCTCTCGATCCGGTTTCCACGCGCGGTCACACCTAAACTGCTGCCGATTTGGCTTTACGGTGGTGTAACCTGGAGAGGCCACACTATGCCTCTCTCCCTACTAGCATCATGCAGGCAGAGGCAATGATCGTTATCAGTAACGCTGGGAGTAGTAGCGCCATACCCATGTAAGTAATCCATGATTTTTTTTCCAATGAGATTCGTGAGCTGCTCAACCAGTATTTGTTGATGTATTTACCGGTTGTCCGGATATACCTCCACTCAATGTCTAATCTGGGCTGATTAAATTGTTTCATCGCAGGAACTACATTTTTTTTATGGTGATATACTCTGAGGCAAATTGTGGCGGCTAATTTTGCAGACCAATACAGTGACGGGGATGATATTTTATATTCGACATCAAAGTATTTAGTCTTGCAAGCCCCGGTGGCCTCCATTATTTAAGGTGTGTGTAATGCATTTGCGAAACCATAGCTTCTAGAAAATTGACCTCACATAAGGAGAATTCCTGTGCTCATTAAGATTATTACTACTTCCGTCCCATGCATGAAGGTTGTCTGAAAATTTGAATATCTTCATAGGGCGGAGGGAGTATAAGCAATTCAATAAGTTTTATATACCTTGGTAAAATTATCTGCATGTCTCAAAAATTAAAATCTTATTTGTGTAATATTATATTTTCAGTATGTTGAAAGAAAAATGGTGTCATGGTAACATTTGCAGCATGATATTTCCTAAAAGTTCTTTCAGTTTCAAAGAAAAAAATGCATATACTCAAACTAATTTATTTCCGTAAGAATGTAAGTACGGAGAAACTTAACAATTAGGAGCACAAGGCCGTATCTTATCTGGAAGGTTAGTTTCATAGCTAGAACCATAGTAGTTTTGTTGAATCCTCTGGCTATTAATAGGATCCAGGATCTGGATTAACACACCGTGCATGCTTCTAATGGGCTCCACTTAAATCCTAATTGTGCCACAAAATGAAGTGGTTACCTGGCCATCTATAATTACAAGGATTGATTCATATTATAAATTATTGGATCGACCGTACATCGATATCCGCTCTATCTTCCCCCAAAAAAAAAGCCATAACCTGCCAGGTGTTTACATATGTGCATCTTCCTGGTGTTTACATATTACTCTGCTGCAGGCCGACTAATAATTCATATTTATTTGGTTGCCAGTTCTTTGTTGAACTAACATGGCACGCATATGTACTCACATGATAATTTCTCAGGTTCAATAACTCAGTCCGGATATATAATCCATACATATAAACTTCTATGGCAAGATTTAGTATTGTATTATATTCCTCTCTGACGTACAACACTGTCACAAGCAAGTTAGCTAGGTTCATGTTGCCACAAGGTACAATATCATACTTTTTGCAAGGGTTTTTTATACTGACCGATTTCTTTTACCAGGTATTGAGATATTGTATATTCAGAATAATACTTATGGTAGTTGTTATCGAATTTCCACTACTTTTGGAGATTGAACGATCAAGTGCGTGTTATTCAAGCTTCTCATTATTTATGAGAAAGTCATTAGAAAGCTTCGTTTATATTTTGTTTTAAAAAATATTAGAATATTTTCTCATTTTGTTTTAAATAGTGAGCCGGGCGCCAGCGCACGGGTTGGAGACTAGTTATACTAATCAACATTAGCCCTAATTATTAGCTAATGTGATTATCCATTAAAGCTCACAATCAACAAGTTCACTACGGGAAAATCTGGCATTGCCGTGTCTTCGACACTTTGCCGTGTGCCAAACAACGCGGAACACGGCAAACGAGCGGCAAAACAAGAAATAAACACACGGCAAAAATGCGACGAAAACACACGGCAAAGAAATAAACACGGCAAAGCAAGAAATAAACACACGGCAAAGAAGTGAACACGGCAAAACAAGAAATAAACGCACGGCAAAAAAGCGAGCACGGCAAAGAGCCCAGCCACGTGTCATCACCGTCCGCAGTTGACGGAACCGTTACAGCAGCGCAACATTGCCGTGTGTCCTCTAATAGACACACGGCAAAGAATTAGGGCCACGTCAACTCCTTTCTTTTCACGCGCGCCATTTCTTCCCGCCCAACATTTCCCGCGCGGAAGAAATTTCGCGCTTTTATTTTGCCGTGCGCCAGTGTAAAACGCACGGCAAAGATGACACTTTGCCGTGTGTTTGGTGAGAAATACACGGCAAAGTACCACCTTTGCCGTGTGTTTTACCCAGGCACACGGCGAAGAGCGTTTTCCTTCCATTTTCTTTCTTCTCATCGTTTTTTCTCGCCCTTTGAGTCCATGCGTCACCGTATAGCCGTGTCTCCCTCCATTTCTCTCCAGCACCACCACTGAAGCCTCTTTTTTGTTGCCGTCGAGATGCCTCCTCATCGATGCGCGAACCGTAGGTCCACTTGTTTCATCGGCTTCCCCTTCCGGCCTAGGCGCAATTACGTGGCTGGAATCTTCCAAATGTTATCGCCCGAAAGAGAGGAAGATCACACATGGGAGCTATTCCTTGCACCATTTCGTGAATCAAACCTTCGACCACACTTCTACACATATCCTACGTCCACATGCAAGTTTTGGTGGCATTTCGGTGCTCCAACGGTCATTCCCCCCTGAAAACGGCGGTCTACGTGCCTCGGGGGGTCTACCCCCCTAGATTTGTCCGTGCGAGGTTCCACCAACATACTTTTTGATAGGTTTAGTTTTGTTTAGGCCATATACACATGGAAAGCCAAGTTTGGCACACTTTGGCACATTATAGCCGCCGGTATACCCGCAGTGGGACACTTCAGCCTACAAGTCGAGAAATCTTCCAAGTGTTATCGTCCGAAAGAGAGGAATGTCACACATGGGAGCTATGCCTTGCACCATTTGGTGAATCACACCTTCCACCACACTTACACACATATCCTAGGTCCACATGCAAGTTTTGGTGGCATTCCGATGCCCCGGCGGTCATCCCCCCCCCCCAGAAAACGGCTGTATGCGTGCCTCGGAGGGTCTACCCCCTATAGATTTCACCGCGCGAGGTTCCACCAACATTATTTTTGCTAGGTTTAGTTTTGTTTAGGTCATATACACATGGAAAGCCAGGTTTGGCACCCTTTGACACATTATAGCCGCCGATATACCCGCAGCGGGACACTTCATCCTACAAGTCGAGGATTCTTCCAAGTGTTATCACCCGAAAGAGAGGAAGATCACACATGGGAGCTATTCCTTGCACTATTTCGTGAATCAAACATTTGACCACACTTCTACACATATCCTACATCCACATGCAAGTTTTGGTGGAATTTCGGTACTCCGGCGGTCATTCCCCCCTGAAAACGGCGGTCTGCGTGCCTCAGGGGGTCTACCCCCCTAGATTTGTCCGTGCGAGGTTCCACCAACATAATTTTTGATAATTTTAGTTTTGTTTAGGCCATATACACATAGAAAGCCAGGTTTGGCACCCTTTGGCACATTGTAGCCCCCGGTACACCCGCAGCGGAACACTTCAGCCTACAAGTCGAGTAATGTTCCAAGTGTTATCGCCCGAAAGAGAGGAAGGTCACACAAGTGAGCTATGCCTTGCACCATTTGGTGAATCTCACCTTCCACCACATTTCCACACATATCCTAGGTCCACATGCAAGTTTTGGTGGCATTCCAGTCCCCGGCGGTCATTCCCCCCGAAAACGGCGGTCTGCGTACCTCTGGGGTCTACCCCCTATAGATTTCACCGCGCGAGGTTCCACCAACATTCTTTTTGATAGGTTTAGTTTTGTTTAAGCCATATACACATGGAAAGCCAGGTTTTTCACCCTTTGGCACATTATATCCCCCGGTATACCCGTAGCGGCACACTTCAGCCTACAAGTCGAGGATTCTTCCAAGTGTTATCGCCCGAAAAAAAGGAAGGTCACACATGGGAGCTATGCCTTGCACCATTTGGTGAATCAAACCTTCCACCACACTTACACACATATCCTAGGTCCACATGCAATTTTTGGTGGCATTCCGGTGCTCCGGCGGTCATCCCCCCCCCCCGAAAACAGCGGACTGCATGCCTCGGGGGGTCTACCCCCCTAGATTTCACCGCGCGAGGTTCCACCAACATAACTTTTGATAGTGTTAGTTTTGTTTAGGCCAAATACACATGGAAAATCCAGGTTTGGCAAACTTCGGCACATTATAGCCGCCGGTATACCCGCGGCGGGACACTTCAGCCTACAAGTCGAGGAATCTTCCAAGTGTTATCGCCCGAAGGAGAGGAAGGTCACACATGGGAGCTATGCCTTGCACAATTTGGTGAATCACACCTTCCACCACACCTTCCACACATATCATAGGTCCACATGCAAGTTTTGGGGGCATTTCGGTTCTCCGGCGGTCATCCCCCCCCCCCCGAAAACGGCGGTCTGCGTGCCTTGGGGGGTCTACCCCCCTAGATTTCACCGCGCGAGGTTCCACCAACATACTTTTTGATAGGTTTAGTTTTGTTTATGCCATATACACATGGAAAGCCAGGTTTTTCACCCTTTGGCACATTATATCCCGCGGTATACCCGCAGCTGGACACTTCAGCCTACAAGTCGAGGATTCTTCCAAGTGTTATCGCCCGAAAGAAAGGAAGGTCACACATGGGGAGCTATGCCTTGCACCATTGGTGAATCAAACCTTCCACCACACTTCCACACATATCCTAGGTACACATGCAATTTTTGGTGGCATTCCGGTGCTCCGGCGGTCATCCCCCCCCCCCGGAAAACAGCGGTCTGCGTGCCCCGGGGGATCTACCCCCCTAGATTTCACCGCGCGAGGTTCCACCAACATAACTTTTGATAGTGTTAGTTTTGTTTAGGCCATATACACATGGAAAAGCCAGGTTTGGCACACTTTGGCACATTATAGCCGCCGGTATACCCGCGGCGGGACACTTCAGCCTACAAGTCGAGGAATCTTCCAAGTGTTATCGCCCAAAAAAGAGGAAGGTCACACATGTGAGCTATGCCTTGCACAATTTGGTGAATCACACCTTCCAACACACCTTCCACACATATCCTAGGTCCACATGCAAGTTTTGGTGGCATTCCGGTCCCCGGCGGTCATTCCCCCCCCCCCCCGAAAACGGCGGTCTGCGTGCCTCGGGGGGTCTACCCCCTAGATTTCACCGCGCGAGGTTCCACCAACATACTTTTTGATAGGTTTAGTTTTTTTTAGGCCATATACACATGGAAAGCCAGGTTTGGCACACTTTGGCACATTATAGCCATCGGTATACCCCCAGCGGGACACTTCAGCCTACAAGTCGAGGAATCTTCCAAGTGTTATCGCCCGAAAGAGAGGAATGTCACACATGGGAGCTATGCCTTGCACCATTTGGTGAATCATACCTTCCACCACACCTTCCACACACATCCTACGTCCACATGCAAGTTTTGGTGGCATTCCGATGCACCGGCGGTCATTCCGCCCTGAAAACGGCGGTCTGCGTGCCTTGGGGGGTCTACCCCCCTAGATTTCACCGCGCGAGGTTCCACCGACATACTTTTTGATAGGTTCAGTTTTTTAAGCCATATACACATGGAAAGCCAGGTTTTTCACCCTTTGGCACATTATATCCCCCGGTATACCCGCAGCGGGACACTTCAGCCTACAAGTCGAGGATTCTTCCAAGTGTTATCGCCCGAAAGAAAGGAAGGTCACACATGGGGAGCTATGCCTTGCACCATTGGTGAATCAAACCTTCCACCACACTTCCACACATATCCTAGGTACACATGCAATTTTTGGTGGCATTCCGGTGCTCCGGCGGTCATCCCCCCCGGAAAACGAGCGGTCTGCGTGCCCGGGGATCTACCCCCCTAGATTTCACCGCGCGAGGTTCCACCAACATAACTTTTGATAGTGTTAGTTTTGTTTAGGCCATTTACACATGGAAAAGCCAGGTTTGGCACACTTTGGCACATTATAGCCGCCGGTATACCCGCGGAGGGACACTTCAGCCTACAAGTCGAGGAATCTTCCAAGTGTTATCGCCCGAAAGAGAGGAACGTCACACATGTGAGCTATGCCTTGCACAATTTGGTGAATCACACCTTCCAACACACCTTCCACACATATCCTAGGTCCACATGCAAGTTTTGGTGGCAGTCCGGTCCCCGGCGGTCATTCCCCCCCCCCCGAAAACGGCGGTCTGCGTGCCTCGGGGGGTCTACCCCCCTAGATTTCACCGCGCGAGGTTCCACCAACATACTTTTTGATAGGTTTAGTTTTTTTAGGCCATATACACATGGAAAGCCAGGTTTGGCACACTTTGGCACATTATAGCCATCGGTATACCCGCAGCGGGACAATTCAGCCTACAAGTCGAGGAATCTTCCAAGTATTATCGCCCGAAAGAGAGGAATTTCACACATGGGAGCTATGCCTTGCACCATTTGGTGAATCATACCTTCCACCACACCTTCCACACACATCCTACGTCCACATGCAAGTTTTGGTGGCATTCCGATGCCCCGGCGGTCATTCCGCCCCGAAAACGGCGGTCTGCGTGCCTCGGGGGGTCTACCCCCCTAGATTTCACCGCGCGAGGTTCCACCAACATTCTTTTTGCTAGGTTTAGTTTTTTTTAGGTCATATACACATGGAAAGCCAGGTTTGGTACCCTTTGACACACTATAGCCCTCGGTATACCCGCAGCGGGACACTTCAGCCTACAAGTCGAGGATTCTTCCAAGTGTTATCGCCCGAAAGAGAGGAACATCACACATGGGAGCTATTCCTTGCACCATTTCGTGAATCAAACCTTCGACCACACTTCTACACATATCCTACGTCCACATGCAAGTTTTGGTGGCATTTCGGTGCTCCGGCGGTCATTCCCCCTGAAAACGGCGGTCTGCGTGCCTCGGGGGGTCTACCCCCCTAGATTTGTCCGTGCGAGGTTCCACCAACATACTTTTTGATAAGTTTAGTTTTGTTTAGGCCATATACACATAGAAATCCAGGTTTGGCACCCTTTGGCACATTGTAGCCCCCGGTATACCCGCAGCGGGACACTTCAGCCTACAAGTCGAGTAATCTTCCAAGTGTTATCGCCCGAAAGAGAGGAAGGTCACACATGTGAGCTATGCCTTGCACAATTTGGTGAATCTCACCTTCCACCACACTTACACACATATCCTAGGTCCACATGCAAGTTTTGGTGGCATTCCGGTCCCCGGCGGTCATTCCCCCCCGAAAACGGCGGTCTGCGTGCCTCGGGGGGTCTACCCGCCTAGATTTCACCGCGCGAGGTTCCACCAACATACTTTTTGATAGGTTTAGTTTTGTTTAGGCCATATATACACATGGAAAGCCAGGTTTGGCACACTTTGGCACATTATAGCCATCGGTATACCCGCAACGGGACACTTCAGCCTACAAGTCGAGGAATCTTCCAAGTGTTGTCGCCCGAAAGAGAGGAATGTCACACATGGGAGCTATGCCTTGCACCATTTGGTGAATCATACCTTCCAACACACCTTACACACACATCCTACGTCCACATGCAAGTTTTGGTGGCATTCCGATGCCCCGGCGGTCATTCCCCCCGAAAACGGCGGTCTGCTTGCCTCGGGGGGTCTACCCCCCTAGATTTCACCGCGCGAGGTTCCACCAATATTCTTTTTGCTAGGTTTAGTTTTGTTTAGGTCATATACACATGGATAGCCAGGTTTGGCACCCTTTGACACATTATAGCCCCCGGTATACCCGCAACGGGACACTTCAGCCTACAAGTCGAGGATTCTTCCAAGTGTTATCGCCCAAAACAGAGGAAGATCACACATGGGAGCTATTCCTTGCACCATTTCGTGAATCAAACCTTCGACCACACTTCTACACATATCCTACGTCCACATGCAAGTTTTGGTGGCATTTCGGTGCTCCGGCGGTCATTCCCCCCTGAAAACGGCGGTCTGCGTGCCTCGGGGGGTCTACCCCCCTAGATTTGTCCGTGCGAGGTTCCACCAACATACTTTTTGATAAGTTTAGTTTTGTTTAGGCCATATACACTTAGAAAGCCAGGTTTGGCACACTTTGGCACATTATAGCCACCGGTATACCCGCAGCGGGACACTTCAGCCTACAAGTCGAGGAATTTTCCAAGTGTTATCGCCCGAAAGAGAGAAATGTCACACATGAGAGTTATGACTTGCACCATTTGGTGAATCACACCTTCCACCACACCTGCCTGTTTGTCGGAACAAGCCCATATTGGGCACGTGCCTGTGCCTTGGGATGGGAAGCAACACCGTACAAAGGGTTTCTCTTTCTGTGCCACAGAAAACCCATTTTCCTAATTCCGAATGACGAAACGGGTACTTTTCGAGAAGCAGCTACAAGGGAGGTATCGAACAAATCAGTGGGCAAACCTGGCTTTCTTCACGAAAAGACCTACCACACTATACAGTTATATGGCTTATAGGGCAAATAATCTAGGTATTGCCTTCCGGACAGGCATAGTTTGCCAGAATAAGCTCATATTAGGCGCTAGCCAGTGTAGTTGAACTATTTAAAATAGTCTAAACACATTTTGACGAAATATAGAACGGTACCTTTTGAAATCTATGAAAAGGCAAAAAAAAAAGGATAAAATTCCTAATATTTGCCGTGCAAATCTGCTGTTACACACGGCAAATGATGGTTTGGCCGTGCCTTTTTATAAATACACACGGCAAAGCTAGGAAGTACACACGGCAAAGAGTAGATTACACAGCAAAGTTGGTAAATACACACGGCAAAGATTAGCTTACACAACAAAATTGAGACATACACACGGCAAAGATTTATCTTTCACGGCAAAGAAAATGATTAGCTTCCCCGCACCGGCCGGCCAAAAAGTTGCAAACTATTCCCCAATTTCGTCCGCCCCCAGCGCCCCACGCCGCCGCCCCCGTACGTGCCCCCACCCTGCCGCCGCCGCCCTACGCCACAGCCCCCAGCCCGACACGCCGCCGACCCAGGCGCCAGCACGCCGCCGCCGCCGCCATCGCCCCCGCCCCCGTACGTGCCCCCACCCTGCCGCCGCCGCCCTACGCCACAGCCCCCAGCCCGACACGCCGCCGACCCAGGCGCCAGCACGCCGCCGCCGCCCCGCCCCAGGCCACCCCGCGCGCAGACGGCATGGACGAGCCCCAGGAGCTACGCCGCGGATTCCTCCTTCGCCGTCGCTGAACACGGAGCCGGAGCTACGCCGCGCTCTACTTCCTCTCCCGGCGCGGTCGACCATCCCCGAGCACTTCCGCTGCGCCACCACCCTCGCGGTGAGCTCCGCACCCGTCCTGGCCCTTCTTCTTTTCGTTTTAGTGGCCGTAGTCACCATCCACGCGCACGCGTCTGCCGTGGCCGCGTCATTCAGTTCTGCGTTCCTCTGTAGAAACGTTCAGCATGATTCTCGATTCTGGTACGCCTCCAGTTAGTTCGATTCTGGAATTGCAGCGGCGCTATGTCTATATCCGGCGCTTTAGAGATCATCACAGAAGTTTGTGGGGCTTGGGTAAATCGTGGAACTCTGGTCCCGGTCCTGGAATGGATGCATGTGTTTCTGCCCTGTTGTAATTTGGAACTATACTATTAGTGAGGTTTTATATTAGACCAAAGGAAAATCATCACCCGACTTTTGACACACTAAAATTTGACCACATAATTCAATTGCTTTTATAATAATTAAAAATTAAAACTTAACCAATACATAAATCCACTTCTATAACTCAGAGTGGCGATGTCATCTATATCAAATCTTATTAGTCATTCGCCACTCTTGTACTGTTAAGTGATGTACATCATTCTTTTCCATGCAGGATATGCATCAGTGATCTTCATTGTTGGTAGAGGGCATTTTGGAGGAGAGCTGGTTATCTTCTTCGGCGATCGATCACGCTTCGAGGGTAAGAATCATTCGCCTCTCTTGTACTATGCATATAGTTTATTTTTGTGTCTAGATAACCAAGTTAGTCGCGAAACCTAGGTGTCTCCCGTTCGGAAGGGTTACGCGAATAAATATGCATTAAATTGCATATTTATAACCGTAACTCTTTTGGATTGTCCACGTTTTTTGGACAGCCGGAGGATGTGTAGATTGGGTACGTTTTCCATGATCTACTCCGTTCCGAGATAGGATTTCGGCAGCGCCTTCCCGTTGTTCTCCGGATGCACACCCTCTTGGCTCTTTTGTCGAGACGTGTATCTGGAGAACAACGGGGAGGTGCTGCCGAAATTCTGTCTCGGTTCGGGTAGAGCATGGAGAACGTATCCAATCTACACATCCTCGGGTGGGATTAGGATTCCTAGTAGATCCATAGGTGGATGCATGTCGTAAAACCTCTAAAAATAATCGAACTAATACATGTTTTAATTAATGAAATGTTAATTTGAAAGCATTGTATGTTTGTTTTGGCATTAATTAGAGGATGGAGAATCGTGAGTGGATGTACACGGGCAGAGCCAGTTGGTGCAAGTTTACCGATGAATGGAAAGAAAAGACTGAACAGGTGAAAGGTTAGTACTTTGACCCACTTACTAATTTCGCTACTTATTAGTTTTTGTACTCTAATGTTGATTTTTTCATCACCATGTGCTAATAACCATTTTGGTCGTTTGTGCAGGACATTCGAGTATAAGGATGACGTCAAGCCGCCACACGTCTACTCGAGCATTCTTGGATGGCTCGTAAGGAAGCACTTCCCTGGGTTTATAACTGTGTCTAAAATCTGTGGTAGCCAGTGTGTAGCTTGGACATGGAAGCACTACATGTACGCAAAGGATCCGGAAGGCAAGTTCGATAACGCCCAGCAGAGAGTCATGGACGATTTCTGGGTATGTTTCTTTGACTTCTTATCATGCACACGGTTGAGGCTAAACCTAAAACAAAGCTACAATATGCTACGGTAGACACACTATGTATGACCTGCTCACATGCAAAAACATATCATTAGGCATGCGAGCCTGTAAATGAAAGGAAAAAAGTGTACTGTAGTACATAGGGTGTCCCTGCTTTGTTTTGTGTTCAGTACTATTTCGTTTTTTTTACATAGCTACCAGATTTAGTTATCTTCTCTAATCCAGTAAAGTTGATATTTAACTATCAATGGCTTTGTGCATCCTTGTAGAAATACTTTGTACCAGACCCGGAGAACCGTCTTCTTTGCTACTCTGTGGCTAACGCCGTTCCGACGAAGCAAGTCCGAGACATGCACTATGAGGGTCGTGTGTGGTGCGTTCGCAACTGGTATGCCGAGATGCGCAAGATCCGCATAAGTAAGAAAAAAGCCCGTCAGATTACCATGGAGCCGTGGCAGTACCTGCAGGTAGTTTCATTTTTGTATTATTGACTTGGTGACCGCCGTCTAGTTTCATTAATATGTTTGTGTTGTGTACGCAGGTGCCACCTCAGTACGTAGGATTGGCCAACAAAGAAGTCTTCGAGTCGATGGTACGGTATTGGACAAGTAAAGAGTTCAAGAAGAAACATGACAATGGTGTGAAACGGAAAGCAGAGATGGGCCATCGTGGATGCCACCGCCAAGGCAGCCTCTCCCTCGCCGGTCATATTCAAAAGGAGGTTAGCAAATGCATTCTTCATTCTTGCTCATCAAATTGTTCTCTACTCATTCAATGTGTCACTCTTCACGTATCTTCATGCTTTCTTTTGCAGAGAAGGGAGACAAAGGTGGAGCCTAGCTTTTTTACAGTTTGGAAGAGGACACGCACCCTCGACGAGCCGGATCCCGACCGTAAGGGGTCGATGTGGGTGAGTGATGGATCTGAGCTCCGGTATACGGAGTACTGCAAGAAGTTGGGGGAGATGCATGGCACAGACGTGGACCCCCTCAGTGTTCCCTTTGACCCCGAGGTTGCCGTGCTAGCGGGACAGGGCAAGAGGAATGGTCGCTTATGGATTGGTGACGGTTGCATCCATCCTGCGACCATTCCATCTATCCGCCAGCTCCGTCGTGGCAGGACGAGCTCCGATCCTCAAATAGAGACCCGCCCCACGCCTTCGAGTGTAGCTATGCAAAGAATCCATGTATGTCCTTCATCCTTGATCATCTACATTTCATTACAAGTTTTCCATTGCAATATTCATGACATTACAAGCACAAATGTAGGCTCAGGTGGAGGAGCAGAACAAACTGCGAGAGGCGGCAGAGGCAAGAGCCCAACGAATGGAGGAGCAGATGATGCTGCAGCAGCAGCAACTGGCACAACAACAGAAGACGATGGAGTGGATGACACAACAAATGAGCCAACAACAAGATCACATGCGCATGCTTGCTATGCAGCCGGGTGGCGTGACTCTTCCTCCTCTTGCTCCTCCTCCTTTCACTTTCCCGTGGGTGAGTTGTCTTTGCAGAATAAGTGCCAATCTCTGTCTAGTGCTTGTTGTGTAATGCTCACAATTTTCCATGTTGTAGGCACCACCTTCGTCTGGCTCCAACAATATGCCGCTTGGTGGGTTGGGCAATCAGGAGGGAACCCCACCGGTGCCTCCTATGGCGGGTTCACCTGTCTTGAGCAATCAGAATGTGGCTAGGAAGCTGTGACTCCAGGTTAGTTCTACTACCATAAGACTAGAATGTGTTACTTAGACACAAGACTAGAACTTCTAATCCAAATTTACTCTCATGGGAGTCACTTGTACAATTGCATGCCATCGAATTTACTTGTCCTTGTTGCTTGCCAATTTATACATAGAATTTGAACTTGTCCATATTGCTTCATAGTACTTGTGAAAATTTAGACATAGCGGTTGAACATGACCATTTTGCTTCGTTATACTTGTAAAAATGTAGACATAGAGATTGAACTTTCGATTTTGAATTACTCTCACGTGATCCACTTGTAGAATGTTCTCGTCTCATGTGAGCCACTTTAATTACTCTCATGTGCATTTTGGAACTTGACCATATATCTTGTTCATTTTATCTTTTTTTGTATTTGCTTGAACTTACCATATTGCTTGCAAACGTGTAGGATATGCATGAAGGACGCTTATCTTCGCCGTTGTGGTCTACATGTGGACCTTCCGTTGATGGTCTCTACGTTTCTATCGACTTGTATTATGTTGCGTCCGGTTTTGTGTTATGAACTACATGTTTCCATGGGCTTGTATTATATTGCTTCCGAACTTGTGTTAGAAACTACATGTTTCGACTCTATGTTTCTATGGACTAGTATTTTGTTGCTTCCGTACTTATGTTATAAACTATATGTTGTGAAGGATTTTGTGTTATAGACTATGGATTATATGTATGTTATGGACTATATGCATATTATGGAGCTTGTGTATTGGGTTACTACTGTTTATTTGTATTTGAAATGCATGAATCAAAGAGAAATAAGCAAAAAAGGAAAAAAAGATGGGCCTTTGCCGTGTGTACAGGCACGGCAAAGATGCAAAATGGTCTTTACCGTGTGCCTGTGCAGGCTGGGCGACCCGGGCAGGACTTTGCCGTGCGCTTGGACAACAGCACACGGCAAAGTTTCAAGCTTTGCCGTGTACTAAACTGGAAGACACACGGCAAACAATTGGAGATTTGCCGTGTTCCAAACTAAAGAACCCACGGCAAACGTTTGTTTCTTTGCCGTGCTCCAACCTCGAGGACACACGGCAAACATTTGTTTCTTTGCCGTGAGTCGTGCTTTGGTACACGGCAAAGTTCAAGCGCCGTCAGCTCCATCTCGGCACGTCAAGTTACTTTACATTTCCGTGCAGCGTGGAAAACACACGGCAAAGGTCTTTGCCGTGTACATGTTGAAGGAGCACGGGAAAGTGCTCTTTGCCGTAGGGATCTATGCCGTGTATATTTTGCCGTGTTCCGGGGCCTCTTTGCCGTGTTCCGGGGCCTCTTTGCCGTGTTCATTTGTCACACGGCAATGCCAGATTTTCCTGTAGTGTTATAGCAGTAATAATAAAACCAGTAAGTAATTCCACTTTGCAGTCACCAGAAATTTAATTTAGTATGAATAACTCTCGCCAGCCAAGCTCATCCTCAAGGGGGGCTGGGGAGCTACACCCAAACCTGGTAACTTATCCAAACTGGACATACAGGTCTCCACTTCTTCCCGGCCTGTTCAAAGCACCAAAGCATCTCTTCGGTAGGCAATCTCGAAGAAGTCTTGTAGCTAAATGGTTTACGTATATCGCAGCAAATTCGAAACCATGCAACTAGTACAGTATCGCTAGAGATCAAGAATTTCATTGACATCACAGATTAGTTTACAATTATAGACAGGGCAAATAATTTCTGCTACTCCCTACGCCGAGACATTTGGAATCAAAACTCTCCTAGCTAGAAGGCTAGAGCCCTAAACCCTATTGTTAGACAATTAATCTTGTCATCGGTTATGTGGGAGTTAGTGTTGCATGACCGAGAGTAGTTTGCATGCATATGTGGAGTTGTTAGCTAGCTGGATATGTAGATATGCATGTTGGCCGGGTCTGTTAGATCCTAGAGTAGTTTTAGGAAGAAGAGAACCAGTCGTGTGAGTGCTGGAGTGAATCCAGGAAGTGCTAGTGCGTCAGTTAGTGGAGTCGTGGTAGTAGTAGGAGGCGTGAGTTTAGAGGCTGAGAGCTTATGTATTCTCGGTTACTATATAAGAGAAATAGAGAGAAGAGAAAGGTAGGCCGTGAGGGCTGAGAAAAAGAGATGTAGCCACTGTGGTACACCAAGGAGTAACGTCCCGTGGCAAAGCCTTGTTCTTTCTCCTTGGTCGTGTGTGTTCTTGTGTGAGTAGACAAAAGTGAGATTGAGAGAAGCCAAGAGAGAAGAGATTCAGAGTTTAGAGGTAGAAGAAGATGGGGCTGCGAGATGCAGCCCCAACACCTATGATGTGAAGGCAGGCTGGTGACGGTGACGGTCTTCTTGATCATGGAGCTGCCGCACCTCGCTTGGCTCCTCCCCCTCAGGATTGGATGCTTCGTTTTCTGCCTTTGCTTGATCATCTCCGGCGCCACCACCTTGATTGGCAGGCGTTGCCGCTTGGCGTCCTCTGCCTCCCGGTACGATTGGTTGAACTTGCGTTTTGCAGCTAGCATCTTCTCCTCGGAGACGAGCCCGGCACGGTCGCCGCGGAAGATGAGGCCCGGGGCGACGGGATCAGACGCCCTGTTAGTTGTGATCTCCACCGTCTTCTTCTTGGCGGGTGTCTCCGGGATCTTGGCAGGTTGCGTCGGATGGTCCATCGTCTTGAGCTGCTGCGGCAGGTTGTCCAGGAGCTTGGGGGGCATGGCATTTCTGACCGTCTTCTTGGCGGATGTCTCCGGGATGTTGGTAGGTTGCGTCGGATGGTCTATCGTCTTGGGCTGCGGCAGGTTCTCCACCTTGTGCGTGACCACTCTGACCTTTGTGTCGTCGTCCTTGACGGAAGCCCTCCACGCGGCGACGATGCCGCCGGCGAGGACGCGGACGCGCTCCGAGTGGTGATCCTTGTGCAGCGCGCGGACGCACTTGGCGAGGTCGGTTTTGGCGAGCACCGTGGGCATGAGCGGGACCAGCCTGAGCGTCTCGAGGGACTCCGCCATGACGTCGTCGAGCAGGAGGCAGAGCCGCTCTGCTTGGTCGTCGTCGTCGGCGTCGGCGTCGCAGAGGCTTTCGACGATGTCGCCCCTTGCGCTCCGGAACTCGTGGCTGGAGAACTCTACCGGGTCGAAGGCCTCCATGGCGGCGTCGATGGAGTCGAAGGCGCGGAAGAAGGGCTTCCAGCGGCGGAGCGGGCTCTGCACGGGCGCGGCCATGGCGGCGAATTCAGGAGCTTGCAATCTAGGGCTGTCAACTCTCAAGCCGGTGGATGTATGCGGAATTGCAGAAGAGGAACTCCCGCAGCTTATATGGATCCATTTACGGAAGTCGGTGTTGATTACGGAAGCGCGTTCTCCCTCCCGTCCGAGTCCGACTCAACACTGGCATGATCAATGAGTTGCGCGCGCGCCACGAAAACTGTTTCGACAGGTGCCACTTCTTGCACATACATATGCGCGGCCACCTCTCCTCGCTCGCAAAAACATTCCATGGCCACCGCGCGAGCTACCGCTGCCGAAGACGCCATCCGCGCCATGATCGACGACCACGCCGCCGGCTCCTGCAAGAAACGACGCATCGGGAGCACCGAAGACTACGAGCTGACGCGCATTCTCGGGAAGGGAGGCTTCGGCGTCGTCGTCAAGGCGCGCCACCGCGCCACCGGCATTGACGTCGCGCTCAAGTCCCACCTCCGCCGCTCGCCGGCGCGCGCCGGCTGCAAGAAGACGAGCCACCATTCCCACGTCCTCCGTCGTGACCTCCTGCGGGAGGCGTGCTACCTGGCCGCTTGCCGCGGCCACCCTTCCGTCGTCGGCTTCCACGGCATCGCGCGGAACCCGCTCACGGGCGAGTGCAGCCTCGTCCTGGAGCACGTCGGCCCGAGCCTCGCCCACGTCCTGCGCCGACGCGGCAAACCGTTCACGGAGGAGGAGACGCGCCGCGTGATGCGGCAGCTGCTGAGCGGCGCCGGGAGGATGCACGAGCGCCGCATCGTCCACCGGGACATCAAGCCCGGGAACATCCTCTTCGGCGTCGGCGAGGGCCGCGGCGACGTAGTGGTGAAGATATGCGACCTCGGGCTGGCCGTGTCCATGAACGAGAGGCCGTCACGCGGCCAGGCCGGCACGCTCTGGTACATGGCTCCGGAAATGCTCCTGGGCAAGCCGGACTACGACGAGCTCGTGGACGCCTGGTCCCTCGGCTGCGTCATGGCGGAGCTGCTCGCCGGCGAGCCGCTGTTCAGGGGGCAGAATGCGACCGACCAGCTCCTCAGGATCTTCGATGTGCTCGGCGGCGCCCACGGCAACCCGCGGCTGCGCGAGCTGTTCCCCGAGGAGCGCCTGTCACGGGACGGGTTTGAGGTTTTGGAGGGGCTCCTGACGTGCGACCCTGCCAACCGTTTGCCGGCGGCCGCGGCGCTCCAGTGCCCGTGGTTCGCTATCTCCGGCTGACATCCCTGCCTCTGCTGCTGCCGTGGACGACACGCCGGCGTCGCCCAAGCAGAAGGATACCTGCTCTTGCCGCGTTGCTGGCTAGTGAGATTGTTTCATTATCTTGTGTATTTGTTTTGTTCTCGAGGTCATGAGATGATTTTTTGTAATGATTGGCTCTTTGTTGTTCTGT
This sequence comes from Lolium rigidum, assembly GCF_022539505.1. Lineage (NCBI taxonomy): Eukaryota > Viridiplantae > Streptophyta > Magnoliopsida > Poales > Poaceae > Lolium > Lolium rigidum. The sequence goes on along the minus strand of NC_061508.1, from coordinate 321,814,446 downwards.
TGGATTGAACTTCCCTGTACATTTCGTTACTGGTTCCAGTTTGTACATTGTATCCTACGATACTACATATTACCATGATGAACTTAGTGTCAGTGAACACCTGTAAATGGAAAGTACAAGCATGCTTAAAGGTGTGCAAATCTGTCTATTGTAGCAGAATTGCAAGTAGAGCATTTCTTGCAAATACTATATTCTGCTGTAAAAAGCCACTTCAGTTCTGCAGAAGGCTAGGATCTGCATTTCTGCAACCCAACAAGCAGGAGGAAACTGCAACACACATGTTACTGTGCTGTCAATATTGAAGTACTCCCTCCGTCCACAAATAAGTGTACATCTAGGTTTTTGGATAAGTCAAACTTGTTTAATTTTGACCAACTTATTATAAAAAATTATACACATATATGACATTATATTACTATATTATGAAACTACATTTCAAGATGGATCTAATGATACTAATCTAGTGTCATAAATGCTGCTACTTTTTCCTAAAAAGGTGGTCAAATGTAATAAAGTTTGACTTATCAAAAAACCTGGATGTACACTTATTTGTGGACGGAGGGAGTACATAAATCTCAAGAGTAGCAAAATACTACAGAAACGTGACAGTTAAAACATTGTTACACACGCACAAAGCCGTACTACATTATTTGGCCATAACACGAAAAAAATGAGAAAAGTTTATATACATATAACATTGCTTAGAGAAATTGGATGATGCCGCCTCTAGCACGCTGGAACTCATCGCGGGAAAGGACGGGGTCGGCAGCCCCAATGGTGTCGTGCTTTTTCGAGAGCCGTTTTCCCAGAGCCACCCCCGTGTCGTGCTTTTTCGAGAACGTGGCGTACGAGCGGATGCGGGCGACGGAGATGGCACGAGCTCAGGCGGTGCAACGAAAAAGCGGCGGGAGATTTTCTGTCACCGCCCGCCTTATTTAGCTCTACACTCACCAACCAAATCCAAATCCTCCATCCCCCCAGTCGAGCTCTTCCCCTTTCGAGATCCAAGGCGATGGTGGGAGCTTCTTCACCGGATGTGACGAGGAGCTTGGCGGCGGTCGTCGCCGGCATGCCTTTTCCATCTTCGCCGACCTCTATTTTGTTGGGTCCTCTTCCGATGTCTGTAAGAAAGCTCAAATCCTGGATGTGGTAGATGTGTATATAAGGTAAAAGTGTGTAATCTTACCTTAGATTTGGTAGATTGAGTTCCTAGATGGGGGATTTAGATTGCATGAAGCCATTTTTATGCTTCATAATGGATTTAGGTAGTGTTCTAGATTGACCAGTTCCACGGTTTAAGTGTTAAATGTACCATAGGTCGTCATACCTTCCACTCCGTCGAGCACAACCATGATGGTGCTTCTTTCCACTCTGTCGAGCACAACCACAGCGATGTTGCCTTCCACTCTGTCGAGCACAGCCATGGTGGTGTTGCCTTCTTTTCCATCAAGCTCACGAACCTTTGCGCTAAATCTTGATCCCCTCATTGTAAGCCTTCTACATCCTAATTACCATTGTTCTGATGGCTTGTATGTAACATCCCAGGTTTTGAGGTTACAAAAGAGAGGAAACAAATGTGTGCAATTAATTCATGCATAGAAAATCTGGGGAATTTTTTTGATTTTAAATAAAATTTGTCATAGTGACTGGAGTTGCACTTGAGTTGATGGAATTGCAGTAGATCATCAAGTCAAGCGCTATAAACTTCAATGTGGCCTTTGTCAAAACCTTGTTTTCGGTAGAGAGATTTGATCTAAGGGGTATACCAAATGGAATTAAAACTGATACAACAACACATAAATTAAGGATCAAATGCAATATATTCTAAAAGGAGCATGATATGGTGTTTATGGTCAACAACACAAGATATTTATTCAACTACAAATCAAAGAAGAAGAAAGTTGTGGAGATATTCTTGACTTGTCTTTCCCATGCATTTAATCAAGTAAATGTTCTTACCATGATCCTCATTGTATCTCTTCAACTCAATTCTTGAACTTATGCCAAGGTAGTTAATACAAGTTCTCTTGTTAAACCTTGATCATTTCATTTGTGTCCATCCCAAATCTATCTACATCAAACCCTAGACAAGAGGGACATATCCATCTATTCAAGTGCTACAATCACCATTTCTTAAAATCAGAACTCTAGGATGTAACCCATCCTCACTTTGGAGTGGTGAGGTAATCCAATATAAAATGGAATAAGATCATATTCCTGAATTGAAGAACTAAAGAAGAAACTGATCCAAGCTAATCTAGCCAAGTGGAGCCTAAACCTATATAGCTAAGGAGGTCTTGGGAGCACATCATAAACCGTAGAGTGATCTTGCCTATCTGAGAGAGCTAAAGCTAAAGTGCTACACTCTAGTTACCAGAGCAAGCGCCTGATCTTGGAGGTGAGAGCCAAATCTTATTAGTCATCCAAAACCCTAATCATCACCATTGGATGTTGATTATAGAACCTTACGAATTGTTACTAAGGTTAAACCCTATGGAACAAGAATCCATCAATAACCAGTTGAAACTATAAAAGAATGTTCATATTAGCAAATAAAGATCCCTAATACCAAATAGCTAAAACCTAGAAATGAAGATGATAGGAGAAGATGACAGGGAATCAACTAATGAGGTAAGTTGATCATGTCTAATACAGTAATACATGATTGTGCTTTGGAGATATATGAGAATAAGTGAAATAGGAAAATCTAGTGTGAGAAGTAGAAATCATTCATCACAATAAAAAGCTAGAAAGAAACCCTAGCTCATTCTCAACAACTTTAGTAATGAAGGAACTACATTACACCAAAACCTTGCCAAGCCAAGAGCCTATGCCAACCTTAGTATAATATTTTTAAGAAACCATCACCTCATTGTGAGGAAGAACAACCCTAATCAAATTAACATGATATCAACACACACACACCCATAGAACCCTATGTAAATATCTCAACCCTAACTTGTCTATCACTTGGTAACCACAAGTAAACCTAAGACACCATGTCTTAAACTGAAATACAATGGAGGTGATTAGTTGAATAACTTGAGTACAATGGTATACATTACAACCCAAGGGATTTGATCAATTGGTTTCCTTAGAAATAATTCAAGAGGATGAACCAAGAAGTGAGCCTAGCTCACTTGGTTAGGGAAGTGGACGTACAACCCAGCCACCCAGGTTCAAGTCTTCAGGGACGCGAATTTGGGTTCTTATTATTTAAAAAAATCACTGTAGGGGCTTCCCCTACCGTATTTCTTTCAAAAAAAAAACCAAGTACTCATTTCACACAAGAACCTAGATGTGAAAAATAACCATAATTCCAAATAAATGAAGACATTATGAGGGAAATATGAAATAACCTAATCATTTCAAGCTAAGGATTTACTAAATCAATACAAAATAACCTTTTTAAGATCACTAAGATTTTGTAAGCCCTTGGAAAAAGGAAGATCGCATAGAATAATGTTCATATACACACTCTCTGATAAGAAGCCTAATATTATCCTTAAACCTAGCCAATTGTTTGTCAAACATCCTACATGTCACTAGGTACTTATTCAAATAGTAACAAAATTATTTGAAAACTAAAGGAAGAAGAATGAAATAAACCCTAAGCATGCACATGCCTATTTGAAATATTGAATAGTAACCAAAATAACACTAGCACAAATACACCTAGAATATTTTAACAAGTAAATGACTTCGAGATCATCTCTGTAATTTTTTTTAGATACGACACACTGAAAATTCTACAAAGCAAATAGAAAACAAAAAATAAGAGAGGGATTGCCTGGCCACAATATAACCCATCATAGCAGCCCAACACCGGCCCAGCTCATCGTACCCTTTTGCATCAAAAGAACGTGAGGGAGGAGTGCATCATCAACCTCCCGATCCTGGAAGCAGCTCGGTGGTAGCCCCTTCGCCACCGGCCACGCCAAGATGTGCGCTGTGATGGATGCAAGTCCACAGATCAATTGTAGCTAGTTTCAATAAGAGTATCAAACCACAAAGAGATATTGGTATGCCCCTGGTTGCTACCTACCAAAGGATACTTGTGAGTTGCCTTTGATCTCATGTAAGCTAGATTGCTTAAAGATAATTGTGTTTGTTTGAAAAAATTAAATGAAAGCGAGTAAAGTAATAAGTGTATTGGGATTGGTGTTGGAACTTAGTAAGGCTTAAATGTTCTCGAGGATGTAGGATACAACGCTAGCATGTAAGAATTAATTATTATTAGGATAACTTATATCTTTCGTCATGATATATGTGTGGGGAGAGCTCCATAATAAGATGTTCACCAACAAGTCTCACGAGCATCCGCTTCTAGAGTCATGTGATGAGGTCACCTCTAAATAACCACTGCAATGCTGGAAGCAAATCACTTCTACATACCATCACAATTAAGGGTTCCCCCATGGATATCGTTATGATCTTAGTGAATCTCTCCTTATCGCCCTTTGACCGTGCAGGTTGTAAGCCAATGTGTGTAGTAACAAGTAGCACCGGGTGACGAGGGATCACCTTGCCAATGCCTACGTATTGTAGACTTGGGTTTCGGGAGAGAGCGACGATGGAGATTCCGAGAGCGAGATTAGGCACACGACGTACCCAGCTTCGGGTCCCCTCGGTGGAGGATCCCTACGTGCTAGTAGCAATCTACTATATGATCATAAGTATGTTTACAGGGTGCCGCCATAGGTGGAGCTATTTTGTCTTTCTCTTGGCCTCCTCCCTCTATCGGGTGCCCTGGCTGGCTTTATATATGCAACCAGCCTAGGGTTTTACAAGAGTCGTAGTTGACTACTTCTTCGGGTTGCCTTGTTGGGCCTTCTCCATATTGGGCCGAGCCGAGCTAGGTATACTAATAATGTGTACCCGAAGGGTATACCCATGTCTGTAGCCCCCCGAGTGTCTAGGGAAGTCGAAGACTTGCGTAGAGACTCCAAGCATAATCATCTCCGAAGTCGAAGAAATATAAGGCGAGGTCCATGTCGTAGATCATGTGTAGCGTAGATGATGTCTCGAAATTTTTTTTCTATCGGGTGCACGGCCAGCGCTCCCGATGGAAGTAGCCCCCGAGTCTATGGGCAAGTGCTTGCACTTGGGCATAGACTCAAGTTGTACTACTCGATGAAGAACTTGACTATATTTCTGGGCGCAACCCCTCTTTTTATCGACTCCTGTTGGAGGACTTAATGAAATCCATGTGCTCCCGATGAGAGTAGCCTCTACTCGAGTCGCAGAGTCGAGTTGAGTCTACAAACCTTTACATATTTACCTGCAAGACAAAAACACGAAAACTCGGGTCGAGTAAACTATTTTGCTATCTTGTCTTATTTTGATATACATTTTCCTTCATGAAGCCGAAGCTTTGAGTAAAAAACTTTTCTATATTTATTTGAGTCACAGAATAGGATGAAATCGGATGAAATCTCCAGACTTCATTTCTTTGTTTTTCATATATCTCGAGTGCACGGAAACACTATATTTTTCTTGACTTCTATATTGCACAGGGATATTGGTAAATAGGGCTGGTTCATCCGAAAGCTCGGGTACCAGTTAATGCACTTGTGGCAATCCGTATAAACCTACTTCAAACTCGCGTCCCCGGACACGAATTCGGGATACTGGCGTAATTCAGAACGTGCCGCTTTAGGACTTACCGAAGCTGAATTCCAGCAAAATTATCGGATCCACAGCGCGTCCGCTGGGTTTATTTCTTCACATCTGTTGATGCGGAAAAAAGTAGCATAGCGCCGTCAGAGGCGGTGCCACACCTCGCAGGACTGATCCTGGGGTCTTACCTTCGTGACCCTTTTACAAGTCACGGCATTCGGAGTTTTTACCGCGGCGGACGCGTTCCAAGAATATATTGTCGAGTGCCTTTTGTTCGGCTGATGGAATGCTCCATTCTTCGGGTTGCTATCTTTTGTCGAATAGGATCTTGATGCTCCTATATTGACTTGCTATATTGAATTTTATTTCTTCGGATGCGCGACCAGCGCTCCCGATGGGAGTAGCCCTCGAGGCTACAGCCGAGTGTTTGCACTTGGGTGTAGGCTCAGCTTTGTTCATCGACTTCCTTGAAGTATGCTTTTCATCGAATATGCGACTGGAATAAATGACGAGTATATGGATTCGAAGATTTTTCCTTTTTTTTTGTCGGGTTCCTCCTTGAAGAGATTTTTGTCGAGTTCCTCCTTGAGTAAAATTTCTTTGGGTCATCCTTGAGGAAAATTCTTCGGGTCCTCCTTGTGGAAAATTATTCGGGTCCTCCTTGTGGAAAATTCTTCGGGTCCTCCTTGAGGAAAATTTCGTCGGGTTCCTCTCTGAAGAAGATTTCGTCGGGTTCATCCTTGAAGACAATTACATCGGGTTCCTCCCTGAAGAAGATTTCGTCGGGTTCCTTGCAGAATTTTGTTTTATCAGTTCTTTGTTGATGTAGTTTTTTCCTTGGCGCAGTTCTTCTTTTGTCGACCTGAGATGTAAAATGAATTTGTACAGCGCAGCCCCCGAGTGTTGGGTGCAGCGAAAATAAATGACAATCAACTTTATGTAAAATAAAGGAACACTTAGCTTATTGGGTACGACGGAGTCGACGCGCGATGAAGTCGTCGTGGAAGTAGGTCGTCCGGCAGACGCAGTCGAAGCGATGGACATAGTAGATGTGGCGGATCCTCGATGGATGAGCCCCCAAGCGTAGTGAGCGCCATGGCGAACGGGGTCGACACAGCAGCGGAAGTCGAAGTTTTATTGCGATCTGCAATTATATTGTAGTGCGCATACTCGGGCGCAAATAATAGCACGAGCCGAAAATATTTAGCGAAATAAATTTTGCGTAATTAGGTACATAGAACCTGATGATTTTTCTGTCGAATGACAAGTTCGCGACCGGTGAGTCCGCAAAGGATGAGCCCCGAGCACTGCGGACGCGGAAGTAAAGTTGCGCCGTCGTCGAGTGAGGCTGAGGCCAAAACCGTTGGCTTTGTTATCTGAGTTTTTCGTGCGCTTGAAAGAGTTTGAAATAGACAAACTTGTGCGCGACAAATAATGCAGCCATATATACTTTTTTTCTTTTCTAGAATCAGTACTAGAAGTATGATAAATTTGAGTAGATAGCAATATGGATTGGATACATAGCACCTGGTAATTTTTTGTGTCGCATGGCGAATTTTCTCTTTGAACACAAATGTGTCGGTATAGCCGGATCAGACACCAACTGATAAGGTTGAGATGTGGCTTCGCGGCGAAAGCATGACGTCGAGTGCTCTGTTGCAAGGATCGACAGCTGTACGAGCCAGGTTTCCAAATTTGTGCGCATACGAGTTCTCGTCGGGTCGCGCGAGCTTTCGTCGAGTCACCTTACAGGTCATTAACGAGAGAGAGAGAGAGGGACTCATAGCCATGATTCTCGCATGCAACTGCCATGTACGCGAGCGAGCCTTTTCTCTCTGGATTTGGACCGTGGCTGTCGCTGATTGTGATGTAAGCATGTACATACGCTTCAGTTAATTGCGGGCGTGGCTGCCCAGGTTCATATGGACCGCCGGTGTGAAGTCACCAATGAAATTGATCGTATCGAAGAAGATGAGTGAATCAGATGTGAACTAGTTGTCGATGTAGATGAGAGATCTCGCCCGTATAACGAAATCCAGTCGTCGCGATTCCCACAGACGGCGCCAATTGACGAGGGATCACCTCGCCAATGCCTACGTATTGTAGACTTGGATTTCGGGAGAGAGCGACGATGGAGATTCCGGGAGCGAGATTAGGCACATGACATACCCAGCTTCGGGTCCCCTCGGTGGAGGATCCCTACGTGCTGCTAGCAATCTACTATATGATCATAAGTATGTTTACAGGGTGCCGCCATAGGCGGAGCTATGTTGTCTTTCTCTTGGCCTCCTTGATACGTCTCCAACGTATCTATAATTTCTTATGTTCCATGCTAGTTTTATGACAATACCTATATGTTTTGTTCACACTTTATATCGTTTTGATGCATTTTCCGTAACTAACCTATTAACGAGATGCCGAAGGGCCAGTTGCTGTTTTCTGTTGTTTTTGGTTCCAGAAAGGCTGTTCGGGCAATATTCTCGGAATTCAACGGAACAAAGACCCAACATCTTATTTTTCCCGGAACCTTCCGGAAAGTCAGAGTGGGACCAGAGGGGAGCCCTGGGGGCCCCACACGTGGTGGCGGCGCGGCCCAAGGGGTGGGCGCGCCCCCCTAGTGTGAGGAGGCCCCGTGGCCCCTCCGACTCCGACTCTTCGCCTATTTAAGCCGTCTTGACCTAAAACATCGACATCGATTGACGAAACTCCAGAAAGACTCCAGGGACGCCGCCGACATCGTGAAACTTCAATTCGGGGGACAGAAGTCTCTGTTCCGGCACCCTGCCGGGACGGGGAATTGCCCCCGGAGCCATCTCCATCGACACCACCGCCATCTTCATCGCCATCGCCGTCTCCCATGATGAGGAGGGATTAGTTCTCCCCCGAGGCTAAGGGTTGTACCGGTAGCTATGTGGTTAATCTCTCTCTATGTACTCCAATACAATGATCTCATGAATTGCTTGCATGATTGAGATCCATATGATGAGCTTTGTATCGCTACTAGTCTATGTGCCACTCATGTGATGTTATTAAAGTAGTCTATTCCTCCTGCATGGTGTAAAGGCGACAGTGTGTGCACCGTGTAGTTCTTGTCGTAGGTTATGATCATAATCTCTTGTAGGTTATGGAGTTAATTATCACTATGATAGTATTGATGTGATCTATTCCCCCTTTCATAGTGTAATGGTGAAAGTGTGTATGCTATGTTAGTTTTCGGTTTATTTTGCAAAGATCTATTATGCTCTAAGGTTACTTAAATATGAATGCCGAATGTTGTGGCGCTTGTTAACTCCGGCTTGAGGGAGCTCTTCTAGCCCTACACAATGAATGGTGTTTGTCATCCAACAAAAGAGTGTATGTAGCACAAATGAGAGAAGTTATTTATTTATTATGCGATCAATGTTGAGAGTGTCCACTAGTGAAAGTATGATCCCTAGGCCTTGTTTCCAATACTGCAAACACCGCTTACTTACTGTTCTACTGTATGTTTACTCACTGCCATATTTATTTCAGATTGTTATTACCACTCATATCCATCTATACCACCTGTGTTTTACTATCTCTTCGCCGAACTAGTGCGCCTATACATCTGACAAGTGTATTAGGTGTGTTGGGGACACAAGAGACTTCTTGTATCTTAATTGCAGGGTTGTTTGAGAGGACTATCTTTGACCTCTACCTCCCAGAGTTCGATAAACCTTGGGTGATTCACTTAAGGGAAACTTGTTGTTGTTCTACAAACATCTGCTCTTGGAGGCCCAACACTGTCTACAAGAATAGAAGTACCCGTAGACATCACTCCTCCCTCTATCGAGTGCCCTGGCTGTCTTTATATATGCAACTAGCCTAGGGTTTTACAAGAGTCCTAGTTGACTACTTCTTCGGGTTGCCTTGTTGGCCTTCTCCATATTGGACCGAGCCGAGCTAGGTATACTAATAATGTGTACCCGAAGGGTATACCCATGTCACCGGGCATACTCCCATACACGCCCAAAGAGTAGACCCCTCTCTTTAGTCCCGAAGGGAAATATTTTATGGTGGACTTCACATAACATCTAAAGATATAGATCTTACACAATATCATAAATCAAGTAAAGGTCAAATACCAAAGTTATAGATCATCTTTATTGTACTTCATAATAATGCTGGGGTTTCTCCATATCCCCAAGAACAAGGTGAACTACTCACACATGGAGATAATCAACAACATCATCATATTCAGATGGATTGCAAAGGTAATAATGAGATTAGTGCAAACCCACAATAGTACTTGGAATTACAACAAGATATAAATGTATGAGAGATGGGATGGTGTTGTTGATAGAGATGCGGCGGTTGATGATGAGGGCGATGATGCGTTGTCCTCCAATGATCCGTGAAGCAGCAAGTATTTTCCCTTCTCCAAGTTCCTCCAGATACCTTCCCGGCGTGGTGTTTCGTGGCTGGTGGTATATGCGTATGTTAGATCTTAGATCCATATTCATGAGGTGAAAGTATTTGACGAGGCGGTCCTCCTGGCAGGTCATACGGGAAGACGGTACGGGCGGGCTCGCCCTTACCGGTGGTTGTTAACACCTCTAGAGTTTCCTCTTGTGTCCTCTCTTCACCCAGATGCGTGGAAAATTATTCAAATGAGTTTTATCACTTAGAAATATCATATTATTACATAACATGACAGTCCCAATTGATATATTCACCAAAGACTTGATAATTTGGGATCGTGCTGAAACAAGGGTAGAAGGTGCACGCGAGCGCCGTAAAATTCCAAAATCCTATGTCTACTTATGCAAAAAACAAGAGGCAAATATGCTTCAAATATGGACTCGTCATGCCGCTTCCAGGAACCCTAACCCTAACCCTCCATTTCCCCATTCCACTTATTCTTTTCGTGAATTGTTGAAACCCTAGCCCGTCGGTTGTTGCCTCGCCCCATCGATTTCAACCACCTCGAGCTCCGTCGTGAATCCCTAGAGCTCCTCATCGACCCACGCTTGTTGGGGAACCCGAAGTTCTTTGATTCGAGTTGTTGGTCTGCCACTAGTCTCCGACAACCGCCATCGATTGTGACCACCCCATACCTCGCCATCAAGCTCTCCCCGCTCCTGGTGAGCTAATCATCTCCTGTGTGCTCCCTTTGCTCAATGATGCTTTGTGACATTGTTCCGCCATTCATGTGTGCGCACCACCAGTCTGCCTCGTCATCGACCACACTCCAGTGACAATTAGGAAGCGGCGCCGCCACTTTTAGGTCCACCTTAAGTCGTAGATTCGAATGGAACCACTTGGCCATCCACTCGAGCCAAGGAATGACATTGTCGTTGTCGGTTCTTTTTTTCTTGGTTTTCTTTCCATCTCACAACTTCCATTTCTTGAGCCGACCTTGCCCGCTGGAGGTATGATTCCTATCTTTGAATCAAATTGGAATTTTTGTCCGAAAGTGAGGGCGATGAGTGGGGAAGGAAGCTGACGTCACACCGACCACCACGTAAATGCCACGCTAGCGATTTTGACTCCGTCTTGCCCACGTGGTGGCTGACCTGGCCAGTAGACCCATCTGTCTGTGGCAACCTGTAGATCTAACGCGGCTACAAATAGAATTTCAGTTTTAATTTCATTTCGAGAAAAATTTCGAAACTTTAAAATCTCATAACTAATTCAATTCAAATCATAAAAAATACAAATGAGATATTACAATGATCAAGAAAATAAGACCTATTTATTAAAAATATAACATTACATTTTCAAAAAAAAAGTAAAATTAGATTATTTCATTCATGTTGTTTATGCCTTTTATTTTATTATAAATTCCAAGAAAATTCAATAATTAGTACTTAATATTTTTTAATATGTAATAATACTTTAAAAACACTAAAAATAATCTTATATTATCATATTAACATTAAGATGACCATTAATAATATTTAAACCCTAAAAAGGTGTTTATCCCAATTATTATTTTCTAAAAATAATAAAATTGGAAACATGTTAAAATCCATATTAATTTTTGCTAAAAGTTATACCTTAAATTTAATAATTATTTAAAAAGTTGTTTCTTTAAAGTCATAAGGAATAGTGTGAAACCCTAACTTGAATGTAGCATTCCTTAAAATTACAATTCTAAGACCGTAACTAAACATTTAATGTTTTCGATTAATACAGTTATAGCATGGCATAAAACTTATCATGAATTATTGAGATATAATAATAAATACTCCTTATTATTTTCCTCTAGGGCACTATCTCTAACAGTATGATCGTCAAAGGCAACTCATCATGAAGGTGGAGAGGGCGAGGAATCGACTCTACATCCTCAACCTAGATCGGGTCGATCCGGTATGCTTGATGTCAAGCAATGAAGACTCGGTGTGTATGTGGCACGCACGCTACGGGCATCTTAATTTCCAATGTACACCGTGACTTGGATAGAAGGAGATGGTACGTGGCTTACCGTGTGTTGATCATGTTGAACAAGTGTGCAGACGATTGTCTCATTGGGAAACAAAGGTGAGCCCCGTTTCCAAGGGAGTGACAATATCGAGCAAGCGAAGTTCTTGAGTTGGTGCATGGATAATTATGCACACTAATCACGCCGGCGACCCCGGCTGGGAAAACATACTTTTTTCTCATCGTCGACGACTTTAGTAGATACATGTTGATGCATGTCAAATGCATGCACAAACTTTGTAGTTTGTTGACACATATTCCCACGTATTTACAACATATATGATGTTATATCCATGTTTTATATTGATTTTTTGGGGCTTTACCAATGATCCTCTTTATTTTGGTTATAACTCTACAAGATAGGAAAACCATGTTTTGTGTATTTTTAGCTTTTAGGAACCTAAACGAAGTTAAATGGAGCTAGGACTTTGGAGATGTCAAAATTTCATCAAGAGAAGCGTTTGGAGTAACCGGACCTCATGAGATGTGCCAGGAGGGCAAAAACAGACCAGGTGGCGCGCCTAGTCAGGGGGGTGCCACTCATGCTCTTTCCAGCCTCGACCGTCTGATTCACTTGATTCTTTCGCACATGGAATCTGTCTAACATAAAAACCTCTATATAAAGGACTTCCAGAGGCTTCCTCGATGAGAGCGCCGCAGAAACACCGAATAACCGAAATAGAGCCAGAACCAACGAAGATTGGAGGGGAAAACTCCGCCAAAGATGCCTCCGGGGGGATCTCTACCTTCTCCAACGTCGCCACCATCATCACCATGATGAAGAGGGAGTAGTCCACCTCTGGACTATGGGTTTGTGCCAGCAGCTTGATCTATTTTTCTCTTGTTCTTCATAGATCAAGTACCATATGATTTTCCCAACATGATTATGGTCATATATGTAATTCCTATGTGGTGGATCTTTATTCTATGATTTGATATATGAGATTGGATTTATTATGCGCAAGATTTATTGATAGATGCATATCATGTACCCCGTTCTTAAATACTTATTCTGATCCAACTTGTATGCGAGAACATGTGCGGGGAGAAGTATGTATTAGATGGAGTAGCATGGTTATACTGATTTAATAGTGACAACAAGTTCGGATTTACTATGGTATTTTCCTTTTTTGATGCCTCACTAGGGATAAAGTGAATTCATGTGATATAATTATCTTGTGACAACTTGATAATCTTGTTTGGTCAAGGTAGCATATTTGTGATTCAAACATCATGTTAAATTACTTAAGGCTATACTCGGTTGATTCTTAATTTAAGATTTTTTGGAGTTTCCCTTTCTTGAGGAGTATAAGAGAGATGTGTTGCATCATCTCTATGTTAGGACGTGATGCCCATATGAATGCTTATCAAACACATGTTGAATTTCTACCAATATTATGTCTTTGATGAATTGTTTGTGTCCACTACAACTTAGAAAGAGAGTAGACAAGTGAATCCATGAACCCCGTTCCATTTTAAATCATAAGAAACATCTTCCCAACACAATTACCACACTTTATATGCACAACAATTTATTAATCTGAAAATACCAAAAATACTTTCTTTACTTGCACAAACACAAAACCCAAAAACCATTATCCTTTTACTACTTTCATTTTGCTTGCTTAGTTTGTTTACTTTACTTTTAGTCGGTAGCATGAATGCTACGAGGAACGACAAAAGCAATGTCGATGATTATGGCCGAAACGGTGAAAGCAATGCCACGGGTAACACCTACGCGGAGCAGTGCAACTAGCGTATTCGGGACCTAGGTCGAAGTGGAGTGCATGTCGTGCTTAGGGGGCGATTGTTAGGAATAAGCACTCCGGCAGCGCACCGACACGACGTCGTGCACTCACGTGTACGAGTGGTATACATACATGTTTCCCATGAGAAAACTAGGGGCATGATTGGTTGCTCGCACCGATTTTTTTTCGTTTTTGGTTTTGGCCCGCTGGATGTCGTATGAGGTGTAACGTAGGTTGGGCCTGTTTGTGCACTACGTTCGGACCCCAACAAAGTTTCATGGTGCAGTTTCAGCCTATTGATTGGTTGGCAACAATCTGCGCTATGTTGGCTGACGAGGGAAGAAGCAGTTGTTTTGGTTATGTTTTAAGCAACGATGTTGTTACCTCCCTTTTCATAAGGTGCTCTTACCCCTAACTAGCCGTTAACAAGACAACACAATAGATCAAGAACTCAAGAGAATACACATAATTAGCTAACTGCATCACCTAATCAACATTGTTAGGGCCTGCAAACACGCCCTGATCAAAAGCAAGGATGTTCCGGGGCGATATATGCCTATAGAACCCCTTGATCAAAATCCAAGTCACTGTCTTGTAAGCATAGGTTCAGAATGACAAAGTACCACTACAACTACATATGGACATAATTAACAAGCAGACAAATAAAAGGAGGGCCGTAATCAGGGCAGGTGTAGAGCCTGGCGGTGGAGCAGTCAGCCTTGTACATAATCATCTTGATGACGAAGGCCTAGAGCTTGAACTTCATGACGTCGCCATAATGAAGATCGTACTTGTAGACCGTTTGCGCCTAGTTCCTGCCGAAGACCACCTGGCCACCATGGTAGGCGACTTGCACCCACTCGTCGCAGAACCGGCTAACATACAATTGCACACTGCATGGCAGTGGGATCTTAATCCACTCCCGGAGCACATGCTGGAACCATGGAGGCATGAAGAGCATGTGGAGGTCGTCCGTGCTGAGTTGCACGTAGAACCTCCACGGCATCATCGCCCTGGCGAGGTGCCCGAGCTTTGGCAGGAGGCCGACGGTGGGAGGTGGCATCAGCACAACCTCTAGACTTCCACGGACCTTCGGCTTCAGAGCGCTCGTCCAACGGTTTAGGACGATGTTGTCCTGGTAGCCTGGTAGAGGGAACCACACCTTGCCCACCATGTCGCACTCCAACTTGACGACCTAGTCGGAAGAGCAAGTGGCAGTTCATGTAAGTGCAATGATGAGTACATTGGCTTGATGAATACATTGACAGTGGCAACACAGTGGCATGATCAAGATACATTGCCAGTGTGCTGCCAATGTCAAGGCCATGATCACCACATTGATAGTGGCAACATAGTGGCATGATCAAGATCATTGCCACCGTGTTGCCAATGTCAAGGCCATGATCACCACATTGACAGTGGCATGATCAAGATTATTTCCACTGTGTTGCCATTTCAACGCCATGATCACCGCATTGACAGCGACAACATAGTGGGATGATCAAGATCATTGCCACATTGCCATGATCACCATATTGACAGTGGCAACACACTGCCATGATTAATATCATTGCCACTCTGTTGCCCTTGTCTTGTGATACGTCTCCAACGTATCTATAATTTCTGATGTTCCATGCTAGTTTATGACAATACATACATGTTTTGCTCACACTTTATAATGATTTTATGCATTTTCCGGGACTAACCTATTAACAAGATGCTGAGGCGCCAGTTCCTATTTTCTGCGGTTTTTGGTTCCAGAAAGGCTGTTCGGGCAATATTTTCGGAATTCGACGAAACAAAAGCCAAACATCTTATTTTACCGAGACGGACCCGGAACACCGAAGGAGAGACGGAGAGGAGGCCCAGGGCCTCCAGACCACAGGGCGGCGCGACCTAGGAGGGGGGCGCGCCCAGGTGTGGTGTGGGCCCCCCAGGCACCCCCTTGCGCCGCCTCTTCGCCTATAAAATCCTTCGCGACGTAAAAACCCTATAACAATTGACGAAACTCCAGAAAGACTCCAGGGACGCCGCCGCCATTGCGAAACTCCGTTTCGGGGGACAGAAGTCTCTGTTCCGGTACGCCGCCGGGACGGGAATTGCCCCGGAGCCATCTCCATCGACACCACCGCCATCTTCATCATCGCTGCTGTCTCCCATGATGAGGAGGGAGTAGTTCTCCCCCGAGTCTGAGGGCTCTACCGGTAGCTTGTGGTTAATCTCTCTCTCATGTACCTCAATACAATGATCTCATGAGCTGCCTTACATGATTGAGATCCATATGATGAGCTTTGTATCACTATTAATCTAGGGATTTCTATTTTCGTGCCCTCGGGTTCTTAGTTGTGCTCAGTTTTCCCCAGCTCCTTAGTTTTTCCTCAGTTTTACCCAAGCCTTTGTCTGAAACCATCACACGTGATGTAACGGCCGGTTTCCCGATGGTTGACCGTTATCTTCTGACTAGTGGGGCCATGTAGAGCCTGCAAAGACACGTCAGACCATCCATCTTTGTTTGACCGTAAGCATCGCTGTATCCCTGACCAAAACGCGAACGAGTGGGGCTTCGGTATATCGAATGACAAGTGGGGCCATGACGCCGATACAAGGGGCAATACACGGGTAGGATTAGATTTTTAAACGGAGCTCTACGGCTATGGCACGGAGGAGGTGGCATGCGGGGTGCCGAGATGAGATCGACGTCCACAAAGAACTGCATGAGGCGAGACCAGACGCATTAGATAGATATGAACTAGACGCGTTTAACCATGCAAAGAAGAGAAGAAATGGTCGACAACATCGACGACCACCTGAAAACTTTGACTGACCGTGTCGGACACAAACGCGAGCAATGTAGAGAAATCTAGTGTCTCTCCTTTCTGGCGTGTATAGGTGGGTGCTAGGAGAGTGTGGTGGCGAAGGGAAAGACCTCGCGGCGGTCGGTGGCGTCCAGCATAGCGGGTCGGCGTGGCCGTGCCCACAGCGGCGTGCATGCATGTTCGGCATTGGCATCAGCATGTACGTTCGGCATTGGCCTCGGCGGTATCTCCGGTGTGTCGGTGATCGAATGAGGGGACGGGATTGAGGGTGCATCCCGACGTTGACCTAGCAGTGGCGGCGAGCATAGCCGTTCTGACCATGCCGATATCGGCATCGGCATCGGCATCGTTTGGAGGCTGTGGTGCTCGAATCAAGTTGGGATTTGTTTCTTGTAGGCCAAAATGAATTTGAAACAAGTTTCATGTTGAAGGTTAGGTAACGAAAGTTTGTAACTATCCCAAAATTATACTAGCGCCATGGTGAGGTTCTTTTTGATAGAGCTATATGGTTGCGCAAACTTTTTTGACACTTTTTAGATAGGGTTCCTTGTTGTTACACGTATGGCATCATGTATGGAAAATTTGGGGTCATTTGGAGATGTTCGAAAAAATCACTTTGCTTAAGCGCATGCCGTTTCGTCTCGCTGAAACCAGCTTTTCTAACAAGGTGATTTTTTCTACCTTCTCTAAATAACCTCAAATTTCATACAGCTGATCTTCTATACATAGATAGATAGATTGTTTCGTTTTTACATTTTTCGAACTTTTTATTTCCCTTTATAATACCCAATTGATTTTTAGGTCAAAACCTCGAAAAACAGCATCATGTATGGCATCATTTTCACCCTAAATTTCAAACTTTCTGAAACTTTCCCTTTTAGATATTCCTTGTTGTTATAGGTATGCCATCATGTATGCCAAACTTGGTTAGGTCTCACTGAAACCAGCTTTTGTAACAAATTAGGTTTTTTCTGCCTTCTCAAAATGACCTCAAAAATAATACGTGATAGGTTTATCATTATATACAAAGATAGGTAATGGCTACAAGAAATCGGTGATGGTTTATCATTTTTTGCGTGAAAAGTAATGGATACAAGAAATCGGTGATGGTTTATCATTTTTTGCGTGAAAATTAATGGTTACAGCAAATCGGTGATGGTTTATCATTTTTTGCGTGAAAAGTAATGGCTACAACAAAGGGAATCGGTGATGGTTTATCTTTTTTTTTTGCGTGAAAAGTAATGGCTACAACAAATTGTTGATGGTTTATCATTTTTTTGCGTGAAAATTAATGGCAACAACAAATCGGTCATGGTTTATCATTTTATGCGTGAAAAGTAATGGCTACAACAAATTGTTGATGGTTTATCATTTTTTTTGCGTGAAAATTAATGGCAACAACAAATCGGTCATGGTTTATCATTTTTTGCGTGAAAAGTAATGGCTACAACAAATCGGTGATGGTTTATCATTTTTTTGCGTGAAAAGTAATGGCAACAACAAATCGGTGATGGTTTATCATTTTTTGCGTGAAAAATAACGCCTAAAAGAGTTTATAATTTTTAGCGCGTGAAAAATAATACACAAAACCGCCCTTCAGCATACTTAGAGGGTGGAAGCTAACCGCCAACAGAGAGAGAGAGGGGTTATCCTGCCCGTTCCCTAGATCATACGATCAACGGTCGGCGGGCACGATCCGCGTGACCTGGGCTAGACCAATCAGGGTGATGTTGCACGTCTGCGAGAATTTGTGAAGAGAGAGGGCAAAACTGAGTACTATCAAGAAACCAAGGGCACCTGAGTAGTAAACAGACTAAGGGATTAAAATTTGAGATTTAAAAAATGGAAAATGCATGTTTTGTACAATGAAACTCATCTTGGCCTACCTCAAACTATTTGCAATACCAATATACATCAGTGTGAGAATTGTGGCCTCATTTAGACAAAGTATGATTTGGGGGAAGCTGTTTTGGGAAGGGCTTATTCTGGAAAACCATGCACCTTCATAGCTACTAGGTGATTTGAGAAGTGGCAATTTGTGGTAAAACTTGATTTATCTATGATTTATCTATGATTTGAGAAGTGGCAATTTGTGATAAAGACTCCATGAGTAAGTGACACTCTTTTTCGGATTTTTTTGCACATTAAATGACTCATTTAACTAGTTAATCCCATTTGTTGACTCTCTGTTGACCAGCCACTTGAGGGTAAAACTGAGTATATTGCACTAGCCAGTATTAGCACTCGAAGAGAAAATTGAGCACACAAAAAATGCTAGTATAAGACTCGAGGGTATACCTTAGTATATCTAAATTTCCAGGGTTAGACTCGAGGACACGTGCAATTGTTGACGCGTAGACGCGGGTCGCGGTGGAGAAGTCGAGACGTGCAATCGTGGACGCGTGTCGCGTTGCAGAAGTCCAAGACGTGCAGACGTGCACCTGTGCACGCGTAGGACGCGGGTCGCATTAACCACCCCTCGCCTTTATAGACGCCTCCTCGCACTCTCTCTGTCACTCTCACTCGCTCACGCATCGCCAACTCTCTCACGTCCCATCATCTTCTCCAAAGCAAAAAACCCTCTCCCTCTCCCTCTTTCTCTTCCTCCTCCGGAGAGATGGACAAGGAGAATGCCAATCCCATCGTCGAGGTAGGCTCGAAACGCGACGCCTCCATCTTCGGCGCCGTCCCCTCTACGGACGTCGCCACCACCGCCGCCGCCGGTGCATCGGAGGCTGCTGCCGCCGGTGGCAGTCAGATCCCGGCGGGATGGGACCCCTATGACCCCGTGCCGTACGTCCCGCCCCCGAACCCGTACGACACCTCCCTGGAGGACCCATGGAACAAGGTAACTACGGTTTGCTTCCTTTTTTGTTCCCCATTCCTTTTTGAACCCTATTTTTGCTGGTGTAGATGGATCTGTAGATGGATGAGTATTGGGCTAATATTTGCGCCGATTTTATTCCATTTTGTTTTGATCACTTCTTGATTTCGTTTAAGATTTGGGGTTCGGCTGTTCGGTTAATTTATGCAAGTAATCATGGGATCTCAATCAGTTATTTTATGCACTAATCAAAAGATATCAACCGTTTAATTTTGCAAATAATCTCGAATGTGTTCAAGTTCAGATCTAGTTCAGATCTAGAATCTGTTTCTTTGCCTATGATGAATCGTTGGGCACAAATTTTTACAGGGAGGGTTCAGCGAACCATTGCTGTGTACAAATCTGTTGTGCATGAGCTTTAGTTCACTAACACCTTCCCTGTAGATATATAATCATGTCCACTCTAACTGAGGCTGACTCTGTTTTTCTTAACTTTGTTATCATGCACGTTAGTCATCGTTGCAACTCATTCACTAGTTTCTGTTTGATATGGATCAGATGTCTGGCAGCGACGAAGAGGACGAGGACGTCAAGACTCGCCGAGTCTGCTGCGAGGCCGCGGGTCGGCCGATACATCTCCTACTTCGCCAAGGAGGTCTACATGTGCCCCTTACGCACCGGGAGACTCGGCGCCACGGACTTCAACTGCCTCGTCACACATGCTGAGAACATCAGCACCACCTTCCCCAAGGTCGGCACGACGGTGAACGTCCACTCCTTCCGCGCCAAGCACAGGGCGCTCGGCATGCACCTCCGCACCTTGCAGCGGGTGGAGATCTCCGCCGGGCGCATGCCTCCGCTCAAGCCCAAGGCTCCCAAGGGGAGCAAGAGCAACAAGTGGAGGCAGAGCCGGATGGGGTAGGCGGAGTCACGGACGTGTGCTGCTGCTGCTGCCTCCTATTTTGTTGTTGGGATCCCTTTGTTGTTAGCTAGGGATCCCTTGTTGTTATGTTAGTATGATGGTGCTGTGAAGAACCTGTTACTATGTTGGCTGCTGTGTATGCAGCTTATTATCTATCCATATTATCTAGGGATTATCTATCCCTATTCTACTATATTTTGTTGGCCTTACTTAGTTTTCTTGATTTACTATGACTGTGAATTTATCGTACATTATCCTGGAGATTTGCTTCAAGATTTAACTACATACATATGGACCAGAGGGAGTACTAGATTTGCTGCCATATTGGGCAAACAACGAGGGCCAAAAGGCACAAATAATTGAAGAAAGTCAGAAATGCAAGCTTCTCTAGATTTTATACTAATTTGGTGAAAAGGACGGAGAGAAAGAGGGGAAAAAGGTGCACTTAATAATGCCAATTTGGGGCCGAGAGAGACAGAACCCAGCTCCTGCTCACGTGCAACCAAACACTTCTCGTCCTGTCCCACGCGGTCCCTTTCTACTAGCCCACGTGACGCGGGCCCACACGACGCGGCCCCACACGTGACAGAACGGTCAACTAAACGGGAATCCTGCCGTCTGAGCTGCTTCTGCGGGTTTCAAACAAGGGCTTGGGGAAAACTGAGGAAAAACTAAGGAGCTGGGGAAAACTGAGTACAACTAAGGACCTGAGGGCACGAAAATAGAAATCCCATTAATCTATGTGCTACTCTAGTGATGTTATTAAAGTAGTCTATTCCTCCTCCATGATGTAAAGGTGACAGTGTGTGCATCATGTAGTACTTGGCGTAGGTTATGATTGTGATCTCTTTTAGATTATGAAGTTAACTATTACTATGATAGTATTGATGTGATCTATTCCCCCTTTCATAGCTATTGGTGACAGTGTGTATGCTATGTTAGTACTCGGTCTAAATTGCAATGGTCTATTATGCACTCTAGAGGTTACTTTAATATGAACTCCGGATGTTGTGGAGCTTGTTTACTCCGGCTTGAGGTGTGCTCTTGTAGCCCTACACAATGAATGGTGTTTGTTATCCAACAAGAGAGTGTTTGAAAGTAGCACAAGTGAGGAGAAGTTATTTATTTATTATGTGATCAATGTTGAGAGTGTCCACTAGTGAAAGTAGGATCCCTAGGCCTTGTTTCTAAGCATTGAAACACAGTTTCCAACAAGTTCTGCTACATGTTTGCTTGCTGCCATTTTTATTTCAGATTGCAATTACTACTTACAATCATCCATATTACTTGTATTTCACTATCTCTTCGCCGAACTAGTGCACCTATACATCTGACAAGTGTATTAGGTGTGTTGGGGACACAAGAGACTTCTTGTATCTTAATTGCGGGGTTGCTTGAGAGGAATATCTTTGACCTCTACCTTCTCGAGTTCGATAAACCTTGGGTGATCCACTTAAGGGAAACTTGCTGCTCGTTCTACAAACCTCTCGCTCTTGGAGGCCCAACAGCTGTCTACAAGAATAGAAGCACGAGTAGACATCAAGCTATTTTACAGGCGCCGTTGCCGGGGAGGTAAGGTAAAAGGTATTCACATCCTCCGACTACTAAGCTATTTCCTAGCACTGTTGCCGGTGTGTGAGTGCTCGAAGCTATCTCCTTTAGATTCTGCAATTAAATCTTTTTGTCTCTTGTTTTTATTTTCACTAGTTAGGCTTAATGGAAAACAACAAAAAAATTAGAGATCTTTATGAACTTTATCTTGAATTAGGACATGATGTGTTTGAAGAGAAAATTAAAAAAACCCATGGAACTTTGTTTGCAAAATAGTTGTAGCAATGTTATCAACATGAACTCTTTGAATACTATTATTGCTAATGCTATGGAAGAATCTAAGCTTGGGGAAGCTGGTTTTGAGGAACATGATATTTTTAGTCCCCCAAGCATGGAGGAGAAAGTTTATGTTGATTATGATATGCCTCCTATATATGATGTTTACAATGATGAATATGATATTTTCAGTCCACCTACTATTGAGGAGAAAATTAATTATGATTACAATATGCCTCCTATATATGATGATTATGGTGATGAGAATAATAATGATAGCTATCTTATTGAATTTGCTCCCACTACAATTAATAGTAATGATTATGCTCATGTGGAGTGTAATGATACTTTTATGCATGTGGATAAGAATGCTTTATGTGATAGTTATATTGTTGAGTTTGATCATGATGCTACTGGAAATTATTATGAGAGAGGGAAACATGGTTATATGCATCTTAATAGTATTAAGTTTCCCCACTTTATGCTGAAAATTTTGAAGTTACTCGTGTTTTATCTTCCTATGCTTGTCACTTTGTTCTTCATGAATTTATTTGTGTACAAGATTCTTATTCATAGGAAGTGGGTTAGGCTTAAATGTGTTTTGAATTTGCTTCTTGATGCTCTCTTTTGCTTCAACTCTTATTTCTTGCGAGAGCATTGTTAAAATTACTGAGCCCATCTTAATGGCTATAAAGAAAGCACTTCTTGGGAGATAACCCCTTTTTTTATTTTTGCTACTGTTTTGTTGTGTCTTAGAAGTTGTTACTACTGTAGCAACCTCTCCTTATCTTTATTTTATCGCACTGTTGTGCCAAGTAAAATCTCTAATAGAAGGTTCATACTAGATTTGGATTTCTGCGCAGAAACAGATTTGCTGTCTGTCACGAATTCGTGTCCTTCTCTCTGTAGAAGAATCAAAAAAATCAGCTAAAAATCATGCATGATCCTCAGATACGTACGTAACTTTCATTAGTTTTGATTTTTTCCATCTGAGCAAGTTAAGTATCTCAAAAAAAATCGTCTTTACGTACTAATCTGTTTTGAAAGATTCTGCCTTTTATTTCGCATTGCCTCTTCTACTGTGTTTGATTGGATTTATTTTCTCCATTAAATTTCAGTAACTTTGAGTAATGTCCAGAAGTGATGGTAATGATTGTGTCCTTGCTGAACATGTGAATTTTTATTATGCACTAACCCTCTAATGAGTTTGCTTTAAGTTTGGTGCGGAGGAAGTTTTCAAGGGTCAAGAGAGGAGGATGATATGATATGATCAAGAAGAGTGAAAATTCTAAGCTTGGAGATGCCCCCGTGGTTCATCCCTGCATATTTCAAGAAGACTCAAGCGTCTAAGCTTGGGGATGCCCAAGGAATCCCCTTCTTCATCGACAACTTATCAGGTCACTTCTAGTGAAACTATATTTTTATTCCGTCACATCTTATGTTCTTTACTTGGAGCGTCTTTTTGTTTTTATTTTTGTTTTTATTTTTGTTTTTGTTTGAATAAAGTTGGATCCCAGCAATCCTTGTATTGGAGAGAGACACGCTCCGCTTTTTCATTTGAACACTTGTGTTCTTCGGTTTGCTTTAATGTTCAATGGCGAAAGTTGATCGCTTCACTTATTGCTATTTGGTTGGAAACAGAAAATGATTCATATGGTAATTGGTATATTGTCTTGAATAATTTGATACTTGCCAATTGTTTTGAGCTCTCATAGATCATGTTTAAGCTCTTGCATCATGTAGTTTAAATCTATTAGTGGAGAACTACCATAGAGCTTGTTGAAATTTGGTTTGCATGATTGGTATCTCTAAGGTCTAGATATTTTCTGGTAAAAGTGTTTGAACAACAAGGAAGACAGTGTAGAGTCTTATAATGCTTGCAATATGTTCTTGTGTAAGTTTTTGCTGTACCGGTTTATACTTGTGTTTGCTTCAAATAACCTTGCTAGCCAAAGCCTTGTACCGAGAGGGAATGCTTCTCGTGCATCCAAAAACCTTGAGCCAAAACCTATGCCATTTGTGTCCACCATAACTACCTATATGTGGTATTTTTCTGCCATTCCTAAGTAAATTGCTTGCGTGCTACCTTTAAAATTTCATTCCTTGTCTTTGCAATACATAGCTCATGGGAAAGTAGCCTAAAAAACTATTGTGGTAATGAATATGTTGCTATGTATCTTAGTTCTTATAAGTTGCTTGTTGAGCGGTAACCATGTTTCTGGGGACGCCATCAAATTTTTACTTTGTTGAATATCATGTGAGTTGCTATGCATGTTCGTCTTGTCTGAAGTAAGGGTGATTTATCATGATTAAATGGTTTGAGTATGCATATTGTTAGAGAAGAACATTGGGCTGCCAACCAAAGCCATGTATCATGGTGGAAGTTTTCAGTTTGGACATTAATCCTCAATCTCTTATGAGAATATTATCTGTTGTTGAATGCTTAAGCATTAAAGAGGAGTCCATTATCTGTTTTCTATGTTGTCCCGGTATGGATGTCTTCAAGTTGAGATCTATCAAAACTGAGAAATCAAATGCGATCTATCTCCTTGGACCTTTGTACGAGCGGCATAGAGGTACCCCTTTGTGACACTTTGTTGAAACATATGTAATGCAATGATAATCCATGGAAATCTGAGCTAATTAGGACAAGGTGCGAACACTATTGGTATTCGATGCATGAGGCTTGCAACTTATAGGAAGTTTTATGCATAACACATATGAATTATTACTACCGTTGACAAAATTGTTTCTATGTTTTCAAAATAAAAGCTCTAGCACAAAAATAGTAATCCATGCTTCCCTCTGCGAAGGGCCTTTCTTTTACTTTATGTTGAGTCATTTTACCTACTTCTTTCTATCTTAGAAGAAAACACTTGTGTCAATTTTGTTCAATGATTCCTACATGTTTACTTATTGCACTTGTTATATTACTTTATGTTGACAATTATCCATGAGATATACATGTTACAAGTTGAAAGCAATTGCTGAAACTTAATCATCCTTTGTGTTGCTTCGAAACTTATTACTTTGAATCTATTGCTTTATGAGTTAACTCCTATGCAAGTCTTATTGATGCTTGTCTTGAAAGTACTATTCATGAAAAATCTTTGCTATATGATTCAGTTGTTTAGTCATTGTCTTTACCATTGCTTCGAATCACTTCATTCATCTCATATGCTTTACAATAGTATTGATCAAGATTATGATAGTAGCATGTCACATCAAAAATTATCCTTGTTATCGTTTACCTACTCGAGGGCGAGTAGGAACTAAGCTTGGGGATGCTTGATACGTCTCCAACGTATCTATAATTTCTGATGTTCCGTGCTAGTTTTATGACAATACCTACATGTTTTGCTCACACTTTATAATGATTTTATGCATTTTCCGGGACTAACCTATTAACAAGATGCCGAGGTGCCAGTTCCTGTTTTCTGCTGTTTTTGGTTCCAGAAAGGTTGTTCGGGCAATATTCTCGGAATTCGACGAAACAAAAGCCAAACTTCTTATTTTACCGAGACGGACCCGGAACACCGAAGGAGAGACGGAGAGGAGGCCCAGGGCCTCCAGACCACGAGGCGGCGCGGCCTAGGAGGGGCGCGCCCAGGTGTGGTGTGGGCCCCCCAGGCACCCCCTTGCGCCGCCTCTTCGCCTATAAAATCCTTCGCGATGTAAAAACCCTATAACAATTGACGAAACTCCAGAAAGACTCCAGGGACGCCGCCGCCATTGCGAAACTCCATTTCGGGGGACAGAAGTCTCTGTTCCGGTACGCCGCCGGGACGGGGAATTGCCCCCGGAGCCATCTCCATCGACACCACCGCCATCTTCATCATCGCTGCTGTCTCCCATGATGAGGAGGGAGTAGTTCTCCCCCGAGGCTGAGGGCTCTACCGGTAGCTATGTGGTTAATCTCTCTCTCATGTACCTCAATACAATGATCTCATGAGCTGCCTTACATGATTGAAATTCATATGATGAGCTTTGTATCACTATTAATCTATGTGCTACTCTAGTGATGTTATTAAAGTAGTCTATTCCTCCTCCATGATGTAAAGGTGACAGTGTGTGCATCATGTAGTACTTGGCGTAGGTTATGATTGTGATCTCTTGTAGATTATGAAGTTAACTATTACTATGATAGTATTGATGTGATCTATTCCCCCTTTCATAGCTATTGGTGACAGTGTGTATGCTATGTTAGTACTCGGTCTAAATTGCAACGGTCTATTATGCACTCTAGAGGTTACTTTAATATGAACTCCGGATGTTGTGGAGCTTGTTTACTCCGGCTTGAGGTGCGCTCTTGTAGCCCTGCACAATGAATGGTGTTTGTTATCCAACAAGAGAGTGTTTGAAAGTAGCACAAGTGAGGAGAAGTTATTTATTTATTATGTGATAAATGTTGAGAGTGTCCACTATTGAAAGTAGGATCCCTAGGCCTTGTTTCTAAGCATTGAAACACAGTTTCCAACAAGTTCTGCTACATGTTTGCTTGCTGCCATTTTTATTTCAGATTGCAATTACTACTTACAATCATCCATATTACTTGTATTTCACTATCTCTTCGCCGAACTAGTGCACCTATACATCTGACAAGTGTATTAGGTGTGTTAGGGACACAAGAGACTTCTTGTATCTTAATTGCAGGGTTGCTTGAGAGGAATATCTTTGACCTCTACCTCCCTGAGTTCGATAAACCTTGGGTGATCCACTTAAGGGAAACTTGCTGCTGTTCTACAAACCTCTGCTCTTGGAGGCCCAACACTGTCTACAAGAATAGAAGCACGAGTAGACATCAAGCTATTTTCACGGCGCCGTTGCCGGGGAGGTAAGGTAAAAGGTATTCACATCCTCCGACTACTAAGCTATTTCCTAGCACTGTTGCCGGTGTGTGAGTGCTCGAAGCTATCTCCTTTAGATTCTGCAATTAAATCTTTTTGTCTCTTGTTTTTATTTTCACTAGTTAGGCTTAATGGAAAACAACAAAAAAATTAGAGATCTTTATGAACTTTATCTTGAATTAGGACATGATGTGTTTAAAGAGAAAATTAAAAAACCCATGGAACTTTGTTTGCAAAATAGTTGTAGCAATGTTATCAGCATGAACTCTTTGAATACTATTATTGCTAATGCTATGGAAGAATCTAAGCTTGGGAAAGCTGGTTTTGAGGAGCATGATATTTTTAGTCCCCCAAGCATGGAGGAGAAAGTTTATGTTGATTATGATATGCCTCCTATATATGATGTTTACAATGATGAATATGATATTTTCAGTCCACCTACTATTGAGGAGAAAATTAATTATGATTACAATATGCCTCCTATATATGATGATTATGGTGATGAGAATAATAATGATAGCTATCTTATTGAATTTGCTCCCACTACAATTAATAGTAATGATTATGCTCATGTGGAGAGTAATGATACTTTTATGCATGTGGATAAGAATGCTTTATGTGATAGTTATATTGTTGTGTTTGATCATGATGCTACTGCAAATTATTATGAGAGAGGGAAACATGGTTATATGCATCTTAATAGTATTAAGTTTCCCCACTTTATGCTGGAAATTTTGAAGTTACTCGTGTTTTATCTTCCTATGCTTGTCACTTTGTACTTCATGAATTTATTTTTGTACAAGATTCTTATTCATAGGAAGTGGGTTAGGCTTAAATGTGTTTTGAATTTTCTTCTTGATGCCCTCTTTTGCTTCAACTCTTATTTCTTGCGAGAGCATTGTTAAAATTACTGAGCCCATCTTAATGGCTATAAAGAAAGCACTTCTTGGGAGATAACCCTTTTTTTTATTTTTGCTACTGTTTTGTTGTGTCTTAGAAGTTGTTACTACTGTAGCAACCTCTCCTTATCTTTATTTTATCGCACTGTTGTGCCAAGTAAAGTCTCTAATAGAAGGTTGATACTAGATTTGGATTTCTGCGCAGAAATAGATTTGCTGTCTATCACGAATTCGTGTCCTTCTCTCTGTAGAAGAATCAAAAAAATCAGCGAAAAATTATGCATGTTCCTCAGATATGTACGCAACTTTCATTAGTTTTGATTTTTTCCATCTGAGCAAGTTAAGTACCTCAAAAAAATTCGTCTTTACGGACTAATCTGTTTTGACAGATTCTGCCTTTTATTTCGCATTGCCTCTTTTACTGTGTTTGATTGGATTTATTTTCTCCATTAAATTTCAGTAACTTTGAGTAATGTCCAGAAGTGATGCTAATGATTGTGTCCTTGCTGAACATGTGAATTTTTATTATGCACTAACCCTCTAATGAGTTTGCTTTAAGTTTGGTGTGGAGGAAGTTTTCAAGGGTCAAGAGAGGAGGATGATATGATATGATCAAGAAGAGTGAAAATTCTAAGCTTGGAGATGCCCCCGTGGTTCATCCCTGCATATTTCAAGAAGACTCAAGCGTCTAAGCTTGGGGATGCCCAAGACATCCCCTTCTTCATCGACAACTTATCAGGTCACTTCTAGTGAAACTATATTTTTATTCCGTCACATCTTATGTTCTTTACTTGGAGCGTCTTTTTGTTTTTTTTTTTTGTTTTTTTTGAATAAAGTTGGATCCCAGCAATCCTTGTATTGGAGAGAGACATGCTCCGCTTTTTCATTTGAACACTTGTGTTCTTCGGTTTGCTTTAATGTTAAATGGCGAAAGTTGATCGCTTCACTTATTGCTATTTGGTTGGAAACAGAAAATGCTTCATATGGTAATTGGTATATTGTCTTGAATAATTTGATACTTGCCAATTGTTTTGAGCTCTCATGGATCATGTTTAAGCTCTTGCATCATGTAGTTTAAATCTATTAGTGGAGAACTACCATAGAGCTTGTTGAAATTTGGTTTGCATGATTGGTCTCTCTAAGGTCTAGATATTTTCTGGTAAAAGTGTTTGAACAACAAGGAAGACAATGTAGAGTCTTATAATGGTTGCAATATGTTCTTGTGTAAGTTTTGCTGTACCGGTTTATACTTGTGTTTGCTTCAAACAACCTTGCTAGCCAAAGCCTTGTACTGAGAGGGAATGCTTCTCGTGCATCCAAAAACCTTGAGCCAAAACCTATGCCATTTGTGTCCACCATAACTACCTATATGTGGTATTTTTCTGCCATTCCTAAGTAAATTGCTTGCGTGCTACCTTTAAAATTTCATTCATTGTCTTTGCAATACATAGCTCATGGGAAAGTAGCCTAAAAAACTATTGTGATAATGAATATGTTGCTATGTATCTTAGTTCTTATAAGTTGCTTGTTGAGCGGTAACCATGTTTCTGGGGACGCCATCAAATTTTTTACTTTGTTAAATATCATGTGAGTTGCTATGCATGTTCGTCTTGTCTGAAGTAAGGGTGATTTATCATGATTAAATGGTTTGAGTATGCATATTGTTAGAGAAGAACATTGGGCCGCCAACCAAAGCCATGTATCATGGTGGAAGTTTTCAGTTTGGACATTAATCCTCAATCTCTTATGAGAATATTATCTGTTGTTGAATGCTTAAGCATTAAAGAGGAGTCCATTATCTGTTTTCTATGTTGTCCCGGTATGGATGTCTTCAAGTTGAGATCTATCAAAACTGAGAAATCAAATGCGATCTATCTCCTTGGACCTTTGTACAGGCGGCATAGAGGTACCCCTTTGTGACACTTTGTTGAAACATATGTAATGCAATGATAATCCATGGAAATCCGAGCTAATTAGGACAAGGTGCGAACACTATTGGTATTCGATGCATGAGGCTTGCAACTTATAGGAAGTTTTATGCATAACACATATGAATTATTACTACCGTTGACAAAATTGTTTCTATGTTTTCAAAATAAAAGCTCTAGCACAAAAATAGTAATCCATGCTTCCCTCTGCGAAGGGCCTTTCTTTTACTTTATGTTGAGTCAGTTTACCTACTTCTTTCTATCTTAGAAGCAAACACTTGTGTCAACTGTGTTCAATGATTCCTACATGTTTACTTATTGCACTTGTTATATTACTGTATGTTGACAATTATCCATGAGATATACATGTTACATGTTGAAAGCAATTGCTGAAACTTAATCAACCTTTGTGTTGCTTCGAAACCTCTTACTTTGAATCTATTGCTTTATGAGTTAACTCCTATGCAAGTCTTATTGATGCTTGTCTTGAAAGTACTATTCATGAAAAGTCTTTGCTATATGATTCAGTTGTTTAGTCATTGTCTTTACCATTGCTTCGAATCACTTCATTCATCTCATATGCTTTACAATAGTATTGATCAAGATTATGATAGTAGCATGTCACATCAAAAATTATCCTTGTTATCGTTTACCTACTCGAGGGCGAGTAGGGACTAAGCTTGGGGATGCTTGATACGTCTCCAACGTATATATAATTTCTGATGTTCCGTGCTAGTTTTATGACAATACCAACATGTTTTGCTCACACTTTATAATGATTTTATGTATTTTCCGGGACTAACCTATTAACAAGATGCCGAGGTGCCAGTTCCTGTTTTCTGCTGTTTTTGGTTCCAGAAAGGTTGTTCGGGAAATATTCTCGGAATTCGACGAAACAAAAGCCAAACATCTTATTTTACCGAGACGGACCCGGAACACCGAAGGAGAGACGGACCCGGAACACCGAAGGAGAGACGGAGAGGAGGCCCAGGGCCTCCAGACCGAAGGGCGGCGCGACCTAGGAGGGGGGCGCGCCCAGGTGTGGTGTGGGCCCCCCAGGCACCCCCTTGCGCCGCCTCTTCGCCTATAAAATCCTTCGCGACGTAAAAACTCTATAACAATTGACGAAACTCCAGAAAGACTCCAGGGACGCCGCCGCCATTGCGAAACTCCGTTTCGGGGGACAGAAGTCTCTGTTCCGGTACGCCGCCGGGACGGGGAATTGCCCCCGGAGCCATCTCCATCGACACCACCGCCATCTTCATCATCGCTGTTGTCTCCCATGATGAGGAGGGAGTAGTTCTCCCCCGAGGCTGAGGGCTCTACCGGTAGCTATGTGGTTATTCTCTCTCTCATGTACCTCAATACAATGATCTAATGAGCTGCCTTACATGATTGAGATCCATATGATGAGCTTTGTATCATTATTAATCTATGTGCTACTCTAGTGATGTTATTAAAGTAGTCTATTCCTCCTCCATGATGTAAAGGTGACAGTGTGTGCATCATGTAGTACTTGGCGTAGGTTATGATTGTGATCTCTTGTAGATTATGAAGTTAACTATTACTATGATAATATTGATGTGATCTATTCCCCCTTTCATAGCTATTGGTGACAGTGTGTATGCTATGTTAGTACTCGGTCTAAATTGTAACGGTCTATTATGCACTCTAGAGGTTACTTTAATATGAACTCCGGATGTTGTGGAGCTTGTTTACTCCGGCTTTAGGTGTGCTCTTGTAGCCCTACACAATGAATGGTGTTTGTTATCCAACAAGAGAGTGTTTGAAAGTAGCACAAGTGAGGAGAAGTTATTTATTTATTATGTGATCAATGTTGAGAGTGTCCACTAGTGAAAGTAGGATCCTAGGCCTTGTTTCTAAGCATTAAAACACCGTATTCCAACAAGTTCTGCTACATGTTTGCTTGCTGGTATTTTTATTTCAGATTGCAATTACTACTTACAATCATCCATATTACTTGTATTTCACTATCTCTTCGCCGAACTAGTGCACCTATACATCTGACAAGTGTATTAGGTGTGTTGGGACACAAGAGACTTCTTGTATCTTAATTGCAGGGTTGCTTGAGAGGAATATCTTTGACCTCTACCTCCCTGAGTTCGATAAACCTTGGGTGATCCACTTAAGGGAAACTTGTTGTTGTTCTACAAACCTCTGCTCTTGGAGGCCCAACACTGTCTACAAGAATAGAAGCACACGTAGACATCATCTTGCTAAATCTTGTCACTACAATATCCTTGTCGAAAACATAATGTTTTCCCAATTTCCCCGTTTGGGGAGTGCAATCATTTCACAGCCCGACAATTGCACTGCCTAATTTGGGAAATATAGAATGCGTAGGTAGCACCTCAACAAGCTAACCTAGTACAGCATGCATTTTAGCCGTAACGCTGAGCTCAATCAATGGAGGTTACCGATTTCGACCAAACCCTAACCGCTACCTAAATCTATGAGATTGTGGACTTACCGTGGAGAAATCGAGCACTCCTGTTGGCGGAGGAATGCTCCAAGACATGTACCGAGCAGCCAGAGCCCGGAAAGAAGACGAGCGCCTGTTTGAGGTGGCCGGCGGAGGTGGTGAAAAAACCCCAGCCAAATCGGCGAGGGTAGGACATTTGAACGCATGTGCTTGCTTTCCTGCCGCGGTGCTATTTGGACCGCGGACAGCCGCCGATGACGATCCCCTGGTCACATCCGTCACCTCCAAGTCGTCCGCGTGGCCTCGAACAGACCGGGGACGGAGACTTGAGTGCAGCTACGAGGTTGCCTCCGCCGGCCGCTAGCAGGTCAAGCTGGCGCGCCGCCTACGCTTCCTGGGCGGAGCGCTTGGGGAGGCCGCCGGACAGAGGGGGAGGAGGAGGAGCGGCGGCCATGGAGATTTCGAGAGCGGTGAGAGTGCCGATTGGGTGGTGAGGGAAGTGGAGTGGAGAGTAATGGGATACGTCTTGTCTCCCGCGCTTCTCAATGCGTGCAAAACAGTAACCACACGGCGCTCGGCAGGGTCTATCTCTGTAAAAACGGCCGAATTGGCTGTTTATCCCAACTTTTGACCTGCTTTAAACATCGAGATAACATTTTGTGGTTCACTGGATAGTGGAAAACGCTTTGTGGTGTGCTGTACGGTTCAGAGTAATACACAATCCGAGTAGTACTAGAGTTGGTCACCGAATAGGATTGGTTTAGCTAGCTGCGCTATATATAGAGTTAATGGCACCCGCGGTCACACAACTTGTTCCGCATGTGCACTTAAGTCACACATGTTGCAAAACGAACTAACCGGTCACACAACTTGCGAAACATGTGCACCACAGGTCACAAAACGGTTTGATGTCCGGCTTTTTGCAAAAACCGGTCACAAAACACAATTATTCGTGTCAGATGACTCTCCTTTGCTGTCAAACATGACAAAGCTAAACTGCGGTGAACATAGAAGAAAAAAATAGGTGGTTTTGTGTAAATTTTGACTGCCCCGTCTACCTCACGTGGCCCGCGGGTGACTGGGTTTGCCAAAAAACCAGACATCAAACCGTTTTGTGACTTCTGGTGCACATGTTTCGCAAGTTGTGTGACCGGTTAGTTCGTTTTGCAACATGTGTGACTTAAGTGCACATGTTGAACAAGTTGTGTGACCATGGGTGCCATTAACTCCTATATATACGTGCGTAACCTCCCTCTGCGTCGCATCGTACTGACGTGACGCACGGTTGCAAATCCTGCCGTCAACGCCACTCTCATCCGGCCGCACCTCACCTGCCATCGCTTATCCCAAATCCCAAATTCCTCTCGAGTCTCGAGCCTCTCTCGCCAGCATGGGTTCCGACTTCAAAGCCATCCCTCTTATCGGTACGTTGTTTGCTCAATCATTTCATCGGTTATTAGTTTATTACCATAATCTTCTGCTGGATATGGCATCTTTAAGATTCAGATTCCGAATCTGGCCTGATCCCCCCATCCTTTCTGAAAGAAAAATTTCTGGGGTGCGATCACTGAGTCAGGAATTCAGAATAAATCTTCTTGCCGCAGTCCTAGCTGTAGCAACTGGCAGTAATCACGAGTTATTGAGAATTCTGGGACGAAAATTTCAGAACTCTCCATCCTCTCTGAATTCAGGAGACTCGCACTAACTTTCCCTGAGTATATAGGGAGGAAAGGATTCCTTGTTTCCCCTGAGGAATTTGATTGCAGAGATTCCTCGCTCGAAGCAGATGATACAACTGACGCACCATTTATTTATCTGAATGAAGTTCACTTTCTTCTTTGCATGATCAGATATTGGCCCGCTCGTCGAGAAGATCGATGATCCTGAAATGGCCAACGACGAGGGTTTGTTGGACGTCATCCGGATGCTGGACGACGCTTGTAAGGAGGCTGGATTCTTCTATGTGGTAATGACTCCTTGAACTTTTGTGGTAGCAATTTGAGCTTCTAAGCAGATTCTGTACTTCATTTTAACGATGTAATGGTGTTCCAACTCAAAAGGGAAATAAAGAGCATCAGGGATTTACAGAAAAAATCACTGATCGTAACAGAATATTATGTGTGTCATGTTCAGCTGTTTTGTGCAGTTGGTTTTACCTTTTGTTTGATGAACGAAAACTATTCTGGCTGAAGCTATCTTAGCGAGTTTGAGAAGAAATAAATTATTCTGAACAATGTTCAGTTCATCGGTCGCGTGCTGAGTAACAATGTGTTGTGTGTATGCTAAACTAAGGTAAGTGTTCGCTTTACAATTTTAACAGAGAGGCCATGGGATTTCGGAGTCGCTAATGACGGAAGTTAGGGACATCACACGCAAGTTCTTCCAGCTTCCTCACGAGGAAAAACTGAAGATCAAAATGACACCTCAGAGTGGATATAGGTGTGATTGCTTATAATAATCCAACTTATCTTGTCTCCTTTATGTTTAGATCATTGTTTGGTCCTTGGAAGACTTTAACATATAAAAATATTTTCTTATGGCATGTCAGAGGGTATCAGAGAATTGGCGAAAATGTTACCAAGGGTAAACCTGATATGCATGAAGCAATCGATGTAAGTTTTACCTCAGTCTCTGAATTTTCTTGTCAGGCTTGTTTAGTTTGTTCAGTGTTCAGAGCTAAACCATGAGAACAAACATGGCAGTGCTATACACCTATTGAACCAGGCAAATATGGAGATCTTGCTAAACCAATGGAAGGATCTAATTTGTGGTATGTTTCCAACTCCCCATCACCATTCTTTGTTCTGTTTTTTTTTCGAGAAAATGCAATGGCATATTGCATTTCTTTTCATTGCAAAGAACACCATTCTTTGTTCTCAAGATATATCTTAGAAAATGGTTCAGTTCCTGCTTTCTTATTGATAAAAGGGTTCAGTTCCTGCTTTCTTATACAAATTCATGATAAAAGGGTTCAGTTCCTGCCTTCTTATTTCTTCAGAAAATGGAAAATATTTGATTGTAAGTAGTTGTACTATGTATGTTAACTCCTCCTATCACATTATTGTACAGTACGCCTATCAATATTTCATGCTATAATGTTCACAATGTGAAGAATTCTCCTTGAGTACTTAATATGCTTGAAAGAACCGGATCTTTATCTTCCATGCAGGCCAGAGAACCCATCGAATTTTGACGCGCTGCTAGAAAACTATACAAGCCTTTTACGGGGTACACTTATCTGAATCACTTTATTTCTTCTTCTTTGCTTGTAGATAGACTCTAGTGAATTACGATATTTATTATGACATTTTCATTGCAGATCTTTCAAGAAAGATCATGCGAGGTATAGCCTTGGCATTGGGTGCACCGTTGGATGCTTTCGAAGGCGAAACAGCAGGAGATGCTTTCTGGGTTCTCAGATTGATTGGATATCCAGTGCCAGCTGACATCCCGCAAGAGCAACTCACTGATACCGGCTGGTAAGAAAAACATTTCACGTTGTTGTTTTGTGGCATATACTGGAGTTCAAAAGTTATGCTCACTTGGGTTGATACATCTCACTCTGCTTCTCTTTTGCACTAATTGCATGCGTACTATGACCAATTCAGCGGAGCTCATACAGATTATGGTTGGTACACCTCCTCTCTTGGTTGTCTAGTATTGTCTTATTTAAAAGTCAATAATAGTACAATTTTCAGAATGATCATACTATTTGGTAAACTGCAGGTTTTCTGACTCTGGTAAACCAGGATGATGACATATGTGCTCTTGAGGTATTTCATTCTTCATTAGCAACACTGACATACATATCTTGCATACGTTAATGCCCTCTGCTTCTTCTGAAGGGAAGAAATTGATGTACGGAAAATCTTTGCTAATATGGTTGCAGGTCAGAAACCTGTCTGGTGAGTGGATATACGCCAAGCCGGTACCTGGAACCTTTGTTTGCAACATCGGTGACATGTTAAAGGTTCCATTCTTCGCAACCTCGCCGAAATTTATCTATTTAGCAACTTTATTCATTCTGTTTCTTTAGCAACCTTATTAGCTGTAAATCATATCATATTATCTTGGTTAGGTTTGGTCGAATGGGATATATCAGCCCACACTCCACAGAGTCGTCAACAACTCCCCTCGATACCGTGTATCTGTCGCCTTCTTCTACGAGGTATGTATACGCAGCTGTGTCGCGCACAAACAGTTTTGCGATCAGTACCAACCGAGGTGCTTAGTTACTTATGTTCAATCTTCTTGTATCTCGTGAATACGGTACAGTCGAACTTCGACGCTGCGGTGGAGCCCGTGAAGTTCTGCCGGGAGAAGACGGGCGGCGTTGCCAAGTACGAGAGGGTCGTCTACGGGGAGCATCTGGTTCAGAAAGTCCTCACCAACTTCGTCATGTAAACGGCTGGGGCAGGGGAGGGGAAAGAGAACAGATTCTGTAAAAAGTACTGAAAATGTTGGGGCCGCTCATGGTGTTTCATCAATTAATAAAACCTATGGCTTTTGCTTCAGTGTCCCCCCTTTTCAAACTTTGACCCCCTATAGACAAAGCAGTCTCGTTTCTGGCCGGGCAAACGATGTTACGGGGCAGGGAGATATGTGAGGTCCAATCGGATGCTCCATGTGGTGCGTCAACCTTGAAGCCAGGGTATCATAGTTGCTCCGTGGTCAAAGGCCACCGATTTCAGATTTGCGCTTTCTAGAGCTCTTTAGTTCTAGAACCGAGGATCAAAAGTCAGAACTGATCGTAGTTTCCAAGTAAGATTGTAAAAATCCTCTGAAAATGTCACTATTATTCTACGAATCCACATAAACTAGCAAGCATCACCAATAAAAAAAATTGAGCTTCGGATTTGTCGTTTCTCGTTGAGTTCCATACATGTACGCAAAGAACTACAAAAGGAGTATTTTTTTTATAGAGAAATTGATCTGCGAGCAGAATGGGCAGCGCGAGCTTTGGTTGAATCGGTCTATTGTCGTGCAATTTTATTGGCAATAACAAGAGCTTTCCTAAATACCCAAAGTTTTATATCTAAAGCAAGTTTTTAAAGAAATTGCTTCAGTTTTAGCAGCTGCCCTACGAGGTCGCATTGATTGGTTGAAAGGGTTAAAAGAAAACGTAGTTATGGGGAGATTATACCTGTTGGTACCGGATTCCAAATGAAAATTCATCATTCCCCACAAGACAAGAACCTTTATTTCGATATTCAAAAAAAATTCTATTCGGCGTCAGAATTGAGAGATACTCTTTACACCTACTTATTTCAGATTGGCCATGTATGCATAAAACAAAAACTCCTTGAAGCCCTCGCAAATGTGTTTAAGGTACTAGTTTTCTCGCCAAAATAGTTGTTGAGATTCATCACATGACAAAAAAGTGTGGACCGACAATGGCAAGCCTAGGAATCCAACGATTAGGGCTTTAACTGCCCGAGCAGGAAGTTGCCCCTGATCTGGAAAAATGATACGGAGCTAAGAATACGATAACTTCCCGTTTGTCTACCACGACAAGCTCTACTATGACAACGTTTGGCCAGCTCTGGTGATGGTGGGGCGACGACGGGGGCGCGTCTTCGGCTTGTGCTAATGTCTGTACTCATCGTTAAGTGGTCCAGTGACATAATTACTTTTTATACTTTAAGACCTCTTTTATACTTTTGTTGATGATTATTAATAATTTTAGAAGAAGATACGGCATTCAGTATAATATCTTAGATAATTATTTATTTTAACTGAGAAAAA
This sequence comes from Lolium rigidum, assembly GCF_022539505.1. Taxonomy (NCBI): domain Eukaryota; kingdom Viridiplantae; phylum Streptophyta; class Magnoliopsida; order Poales; family Poaceae; genus Lolium; species Lolium rigidum. The sequence continues at coordinate 321,776,384 of NC_061508.1, read as the reverse complement.
TAAAATTACAACTCTCATACTCCCTCCGTCCCGTTTTAATCAACGCGGGAGGAGAAAAACGGTTCACTAATCTCATTTTACAGTCCAGTCCTTAACAAAAACAGTAACCTCCGTCCAGCACTGGATCGATCGAGCCAGCATCTTCGCCCGCTCCTGCTGGGCACGCCACACACGGAGCACCAGCTCTCCTGCTTGACGGAGCACGCCACGCGCTGCCACCCACCTCCTGTACGCCACGCTCCAGCTCCTGCTCGCCGGAGCACTGCCATCAAGGCACATGTAATGGACATATCTTGATCGGTAGGGGTGGGAAAAATTGAGTCCCCGTGTGCAGGTTGTCCATCGATCGGAAGTCAAAGCCGACTTTGATTGGAGTCCTGGCGGAGGGTTTGTCTACCTCACCGATTCACAGATTCGAGCGGGGCGTGGAGATGCTTCACATGGACGGGAGAAGGAGAAGGGGACGGGGATGGGCAGCTGCGGCGGCGATTGGGGAGAAGGTGGCGATGAGGAGGAGAAGGTGGCGACGAGAGGAAGGGGACGGGGAGCTGCGGCGGCGGCGACGGGGAGGTGGTGGGTGGAACTGTTGAGGGAGAGAACTGGGAGGGAGGGGACGGGGGAAGGGGACGATGGGTACGTGTCGTGGGGCTGGTTTCTAGTTGACTTGGCAACCAACGGTGTACGCTCAAAAACAAGAAAATGTGGGGGGTTTTCGCAAAAAAGACAGCCAAGTTAATTAAAATGGGACGGAGGGAGTATATATTAAGATAAATATTTCATGCGGTCTCAATCTTTAATTTACAGTGAGAATTGCACCTTATTTTTAAGCAAACAAAAAAGTTTTATTACTCCCGAAATTAATTTATGCATCTTAATAGATATGATAATGTGTATATGTTTCCTTATTTGTAGTATCCTCAAACATCTGAAATACTTGATAAGATGTACTGTATGGATCTAACAGAAAATTTGATACATGTTTCCAGAGTACATGTCTCTAGTGCGTGGACTAGTTTGTGTTGGAATTTGATCTCGGGTAACAAACCGAAAGAGAAAGGGGTGTGGCTCACCGCACCTTTCTCACGTGTGCACAATGATCGGAAGTGCTAATAAGACTTTGTTTTGGTTTTTCTGGGCATGACCTAAGTGGTGCTAAAAGGGCGCGAAGACCGTCTACCACCGATGGCCTCCCAGGCAGTGCCGGCGGCGTCCATATGTGTTTCTGTCACGACTACCTCTACACCATCTCCAATTACCAATATGAATCTAACAGAAAATTTGATACAAGTTTCTAGAGTATAGGACTCTAGTGCGTGGACTAGTTTGTCCTCGGATCTCTTTGGCAGCTCTCGCTCGTTAGGGCATCTCCAACCGGGCGACCCATCCCGCGTCCGCGCGTCCGGATGGGTCCAGCCGGACAAAATCGCGGCCCAACGCGGGGACGCACCGCAAAAGCGGACGGGCGCCGCGTCCAGAACGACGCAAACCCGGCCCAAATCTGGGCCGGGTTTGCGTGGCCGCGGACAGCATGCGCCGTCCGCTCGCGTCCGCGCGCTGGTCGCCTCGTCTCCCTTGGGCCCACCTGTCGGTGACCAGGGAGACTATTAAATGGGGACTGGAGGGGATCTGGCCATCCACTCCAGTCCCCACTCCACTCCCGAGCAAAACCGCCGCCATGGCCCCGAAGCGACGGTTCGCTCCCGGAGCGAACGACGACGAGGCTAGCAGCAGCCGCCGTCGTCCGCCGGCGTTGCGGCCGTCGGGAGGAAACCAGCGCGGCCTCCACATCGGAGAGGCCGCCCGCGGCGGTGCGCCATTGCCGCAACCGCCGCCTCTCCTCCTCGAGCCGAAGCCGGAGTCCTCGGAGGAGGACCCGGACCTCCGCGCCGCCAAGATGATCTCGGCGGCGGAGGAGGAGGCGCAATGGCCGGACCTCCATGAGGCCATTCGCACCTCCGAGATGGAGGAGGCGGCCCGGCGAGGAGGTCGAGGAGGCGGAGGGCTGGGAGCTCTACGCCCGGGCCCGCCGGGCGCGACGGGAGGAGGAGGAGGCGGCGCGGCGGGAGGAGGCCGGGCGCCGCGCCGACGAGGAGCGCCGCGAGGAGCAGCGGCGGCGGGAGCGGCGACGCCGGGCGGCCGGGCGCCGCGCCCGGCGGAGAGGCAGCAGCGCCTCAGGGAGGAGGCGCTGCTCCGTGCGCCGCCGCAGCCTCGGGTGGCTCCGGACCCCCACTCGCCGTGGGAGGAGGCCCAGTGGTCTCCGTGGCCGGAGTCCCCGGCGCGGTCGAGCCACGACAGCGCCTCGCCACCCTGGGACGACGACGACGTCGCCGACGACGCCCTGTGGGGCTAGGCGGCGCACCGGCGGCCACCGCGCCGCCGACCAAACCCTAATAGAGGGTTTTTATATTAGTTTAAATGTAAAAGCCCATATAGGGGCTTCTTTTGTTAGTTTTATTTGCCCAAAATAGGGCTATGTACTAAATTTGCCCAAAATAGGGCGTATGTTAAATGAAATTTCGTTCAAATTAGCTTTTTTTTGTTTTCTTTTTTCTCCGGTTTATGCGATGCGTCCGCGCGTTGGGCGCAGCGCGCGACCCAAACGGACACGCGGACTCGGGGCGCTGTCCGCGTGTCCGGGCGGCGACCCAAACGGCCCAAAACGGACGGCCCAACGCGTCCGTTTTGGTCGCCCGGTTGGAGATGCCCTTAGTGAGTCTTCCGAGGTTTTTCCAGGTTACTTTTTGTTAAAAAATACTAGCAATGATCGGCGCGGCGGCACGCCGCGCCAGATGATGGCTCATTAATGGTAAAAAATTAAAATTAATGGTAAATAGTTATCAGCTTCAAAAAATACCATTAATCCTGACGCCAGATGGTAGTTTAGTTTTTGCCTCTTCTTAAGGCAAGTGTTGCATGAGACGCTCTATTGGCTACGAATGACATGCAGTCCACCTAAAGACGAAGACAAAGCCTCACTTAGCAACCGGTGGATCAAGGCCAGGCAAGCCACACCAAGATACATGTACAAGGATCAGCCTCCAATTCCCTGCTAGTAGAGAGAATTAGGGCTGAGGCGGCACTTTCGGCAAAAACCGGGGCTGCCGGCCAAAGAGTGATCATCCCAAGAACTTGGGACGTCTACTAAACTATGTAACAAATGATGTAACTCACCTCCTAGGAGGCATGTACCGTTCTTCCATTTCATGAAAAGAAACGCAAATTCTTAGTGTTTTCTCCAAATATATCACTACAGAATTTGCCAGTTGAACCCATATCCTATTTAGAAGACAAAATTGTTAATCAGCAGATGAACTTTCTCGTGTACTCCAATGGACTCCAGATCATCTACAAATGTAGGAGAATGGTAAGCATACATCTTTTAGAACACATTGAGTGGAACATGCATAAAACAAGTTTTTTTTGTGTAAAATGGAAATATAGCAAGTACCCCACTATACAGTAAAAACACAATGCATCCAAGCAAACCTACTTTGCGCCCCTCCTTCAACCAACTAAATTATGCACTACAGCCTTGAAATCACATAAAACACAATTCTTAATCTCATTTCCACCTCTCTCCCCGGTCCTCATTATCAAATGATTATTTGGCCATTACCGTATGGCAGCATCAGGAGCAGATATCTGTTCCAGGTTGAATGAGAACACACCGCATGCACACATGACAACCGCAAACCAAATCGTGAGCAAATCCATGGATCAAAGACAAAATGGCAAGGCCTATAGCCGGTACCTTGCTTATCTGCAGCTTGTTCGCTGGGCCTGCTCATCAACGTCGTGGTATGCACAATAAGGGTTGCATCAGTTCCACTCCAATGTTGACCAAAAAACCGAGTAAGACCTCCAGCTAGCATGTCTACAAAATTAGCCAATGTTGCAAGTAAAGATGGGTGTGAGGACCGAGTAAGCAGTGCTACAAAACAGTTCAAATGTTAGGCCACGATGCAAAGTTCCCTGAGCTAATAACAACAATGACAAAATGTGTCTAGTACGCTAGATAATGCAACACATGCAGGACTGAATAACTTGATGGCCACGTAAGTATAAAGTTTCACTACTCTGAATTTAAAGAACATATGGAAACATATTTTCAAAACTCGAAATCTAACATAAATCTTGAGCTTTTAGGTAATGCGGCTTACCTAGGTGAACAGACAAAAGTCACCAGAAGAAAACTATATATAGCAGACTACACAAAGCTCAAATGGGCACAAACTGCATTGTTCATTTAGCAAGTCAATGGTGGTAATTATGTAGAAAGAACAGAAGTGCACTTTCTATGACTTCAGATCGCTTAAGTTTAAGCAGTTTTTCTCAGCATATACAAGGGTCACATGTAAAATCCTCCGAAAAATTAATCCCAGGATTAGCCTTGTTGGAGGACGCCAACAACCCATGATAAAAACATAATTATGCCTTGCAACTTGCATTCAAATGTAAATACTACTATACATGACTAAGAACATCAGACAATTTCATAATAGAGTTTGTATGTTAGAGACAAATGAAAATTAAAAAGAACTGAAAAGGATAGTCTGGAACACTCTTTACTGGCCTTTAAACACATATGATTTGCATAGATTTAAGTTTTATCTTTATGCAAAAGGCACTCTAAAATCCCACTATTACGAAAAGATATATAAGATGGTTATGCTATGACAGGTACTGAAAGGCTGTCTACTAAACAGTACTTACAGGTGATGCTGCATATGGTTCGGCAGTAAAATTACCCAACGAAATGGATATCATGACATGTACATCAGTCTGGTACTCTGGTAGATATTGGCAATCCTCTGTTGGTCTGACGTAGGTGATGCACATGTATCTGCATGAGCAATATCTACACCAGAAAACATTTAAGGTTAATATTTACATGAATTATTAATCCATATATAACAATAACCATTTGAGGTCATCCATGTCAGGTGTGTTGCCTCGAATGATCTCCCTGTTCTCTCACCCGCAATAATGACTTTGCATATACCCATTTATTTGAGAAGGTAATGATGCGAAAAAATAGAGAGATATCACCCTCTTGAATTAAGCTTCAGCAAACATATCACCAACAGACGTTGCGGGTTTGCAAAGATCAAAAGTATTATACTTATACACATAACTATTAAAACTTTCTTTGAATTCAGAAATTCGGGTGTAAAAAAGTACTGCATAGAAATTATGGTGATCTTATCTCTAAAGCAAAAGGCCCTTTACATAGATGATTAATGGCAATTGTATAGGGATATGTTCTGCTATAAATTTTGGAGATCTCTTATCTAAATCAAAAGCTCCTCTATATTCGTTGTAGGGATTTGTACACGAACATTAACACAGCAAGAAACTAACCTAGAAATGAATCAGAGAAGGAGGAGGCTCAGCTATGGGCACTAACATGCTCTTCCTCCTCGCCCAACAGGGAATGGCGCACTGCCGTGGTGCTCACCCTGGACATTCATCCTTGGGCGATGGGACATATCGACATATCATAATTTTGTAGCATCTAAAGATCCCAATCTTAAAAGGGTACTGATTATACTTAAACCTTGACGTAAAAGAGAAACTCCAACCAAAACAAAAGCTCACTTCCAAAAAAAAACTGAAAACACAGTAATTGTTGCATCGATCCTACTCCTCTATCAGCAACATTACTATAAGAAAATTTATATTAATCTTGAAACGATGAGGTGTGGAGCAATCGAAAATTATGCACCATCGGAGATCATTGAAATTGTAAACTACATCATTGTGGTACATGTAGCTAAATGGAAACTTAATTGTTTATAAGCAAATTTCTAATTCTGAGCTGTTTATCAATGGAAGTGAACACAACGTGGGACCTGTACTGCAAATTAAATTTGTCCTAATTAGCAGTTCTAGTGACACCACTATATTAATATGAAAAAGAATAAGAAGGTATCACAGAAACAAATCATATGCAGTTTTAGTGTTGGTGCTTGGACCTACAGCCAAGACATCTGACATGAATCTATATTTAGACCCAAAAAATGTGGATGCTAGTTGTAGAATAAAAGATTGTCTTTCTTAGAGTGCATGCACTGCTCATAGTTCTTTTTTTTTACATTGTATGCTCAGAGTTCTAGTGTTGCTCTGGCCGCACTAATGATGCATAAATGTTAAGCACAAGCTAAATGAGATTAGATTACCAGTAGATATTAAAGAATATATCAAAGTAACCCCCAAAACTCATTCTGAAGTTCGATATGTTATAAATATATTATTGTTAACTTTTGGTTATTCATAGTTCTCCACAATCTAGCCCAAGACTGTTATGAGATCACAAAATCCCATTAAGAAAATACCCCACCGATGTGAATTTGAACATGTAAGATTTTGTGAAGAAACACAAAATATCTACCATCAAACCTCACTGAAAGCAGGCCCTATGTTCTAATACATGTTCAATAAAGCCTAACAAATATGCAAACTGTCTGTTAGATATAACGTGCCAAGGTAATATCCGAGGAGAATATTCAATCTTCATGGAAGGAGTAATCCAAAACGGCCCCGTAGCTTTTATCTGTTGTTGCCCTCTATAAAGACTTCCAGGTTTTAGGTCCATGTTTGGCCCTCCTTACCTCCTAGATGTTTTCTAATACCTGAAGTTCAGCAAAGCTCATCTCATTTATGATCGAGGCGTCAGACAAACATTTTCTATTAGCAAATAGTGCCAAAGTGAGAACGGATGATCTCTATCAACATATCAGGTCAAGAGACGATGTAAGAATATGCTTGAAATGCATTTAAATTCAAAATGTTTGCTCTATGGATATAAAGGATTGAGCTTAATTTAAGAAAATTTCTTTAGCTGCTGCAAACATAGATGCACCATGAGCAAGAAAAAATGACACTTTGTAGACAACTTGAGCTGTCACAATACGTGTTAGCTAAGTGAATACACCACCTTGAACCCATATATAAATGCAAAATGACAGGGAACAAAACACAAACTATGTGCAGCCACTCAAAACATATATATGCATACTAATTGCTATTGGAAACTAAAGCAAACAATCTCTTATGGAGGAGATTTATTTACCTCAAAACAAATAATATGAGTCCTACAGTCCAACATGAGCTGATTGCTCATCGGCGGTGCTGCGGCTGTGCATGTCAGAGATGTAAGCCAGAGTATGAACTAAGATCAGTACGGTCCTGCGTCAGACAGTGCAAAATACAAAGGCGCCGACAGCTCTGAACTCTGGGCCAGAGATGGAAAGCAGGGAGCCAGGGACACAGGGCAGCCGAAGGCTCCAAGCCTCCAAGCGGTGAAGTCACGGTGTAACTGTAGGCTAGAACAGAGCGGAAGATCACAGGATGCAGGGAACCAAGAAGAGAGCACACTTGGGCTGTCTTGACAACGACAACGGCGCCAACCTGCCACCTCCTCGTGCGCTTGACAGCTTCCACGAATTATCCGGAACGCCGACTTGCAGTGCAACCGAGTAATCAGCGTTCGTATCGGTCAACCTGAAACCGAAGGGCTGACTACTAAGCAAGGATGGTGGCTAATAAAGATGAGCTTGCAAATGACACAAATGAGCAGATACTGCATCATTCAGACATGATGATGTTCAATTACACATAAGTAAAATCTGGTAAAGATGTAGAGAGTGCAACTGAACATAGACAGTATGAGAGATTTCTGCAACGAAACAGACGATGCAAGCACTACAAAATACACTTACCAGACGCAGTATGTCAGGCGAATATCTTTTGAATGGTGTCTGCAGTGCCTGTGCAAAGGATCTGTGTTCATTAGATTATATTTTATAATAGCTAACGCAATAGTGAATGGTAATCAATAGCTAATTGCTGAAGAGGAAAGAATGGTCAATTCATATTGAGGGGTTTCTCAGTTCTCGCACAACATTTCACAGGTTATGAAGGCAAGGAAATTAGGCCGGCCAGTCATCTGAACTCATCTAAGCCAAAACATATCCAGAAGGGAATGAATCTGTACCACATCAAATTTGCACAGCCAAATAGTCACAAAACTGATCTAAACTACATGGTATATATGACACAGAAATCATGATCAATTAACCTGATTTCAGGTGAGCAAATAGCGTTTCCAATAATCTGAGACAAATAACATCTGACCTTTGCCTTGGGAATGACCTTGGTGACCATCCTGGCCCTTTTGCTTGCCTTCTTGGCCTTGAAGGCGCACGTGTAGCCGAAGTGGCCACTGTTGACCTTCTAACCGAGCCTGTACTTGGCGAAGAAGTTCTAGAAAAACAAATCTCTTGTCCTGCCTCACTGACGGATGCCTCGTTGGGCTCCGTCGGCCGCCGCGTTAGGAGCGCGCCAATACGGTTCGCCATAGATGGCGGCGGGAATGGCCGCTTGAACACGACATGCGCCAGCGTGGATGCCAGGCTGAAGTTCATCGGCGAGTTGTTCTAGCTTGACGCTGGAAACATACTTGGACAAAATCATCAGCACCGGAGGCTACGCGGGGCTCCTCCTGTGCGTCCGCACCAAGATTCACGGATTCGAGTAGATTTTCCACGAGGGAGACCTGTGGAGCGGATCAAGATCAGGGGCGCTCGAGCTCACCCAAAATTGGCAAAATTGCTCAAAACTATGAAGCAAAGTCGGGTCAAAGATGCTTCTGGCCTTCAAGAAGCCAAGAAATCATACTGAAAACGCTGCCGCCCTCACCAATTGAAGGAAATCTACACAAAATGCAAGGAAAGGGGCTAGTTGAGCCTACCGCCGCACTGAGATCGGGAGGCGACGGCCAGCCCAGGAGGCAGTAGCACCAGCACCAGACCACCACACCTTCGGGGACGCCACAGGGTGGTCGGGCATGATGTGGTCGACGCGGGGTTTCAGTAGGCGGTCGTCGACGTCGATGTAGGCAAGATCTCGGGAAGGTTGAGGAGGAGGTGCAGGCGAAGTAGACGAAGTCGTGCTCCACGAGGAGGAGCTGGAGGTGCGGCGGCGACCAAGCCCATGGCGAGGCTAGGGTTTCGTGGGCGCGCGTAGTTGCGCGGCCGACCACCGCGTCAGGGAAATGGAAGACGGGGAGGCGGAGACGCCGTGCGACGCCGCTGAGCGTGGCCAGGGAGGGGGAGCAGGAGACTGACATGGGAAAAGGATGTCGGTAGAGGCCATGGAAGACAGTAAAGAAACGTAGTCAGAGAATCCAGAGCGGCGGATGCTACGGGAGATGGAAGAGGTTGGGGGCAAATTGGCTGGTTGGCTCGTAATACGATGGAAGTGGACACCGCTTTGACCACCTATATTATGTACTATAGCCACACGCAAAGGTACATGATGCATCCCATAGTTGAAGCAACACGAAGGAAGGAAAAAAGTTGCATACGTGTTACCAGCACATAAACTTTCAGCCTCCCTAAAAACTCCTAGAGAGCACCCAAAGTGCACACGCAAAAACCCTTGCAGAAATCAAAACATCTAAAGCACATACGTGTGAGCACCAAATTAATCCAAAACAAAATCTAAAAATCTGAGAAAAATTGAGCCTGTTAAGGTTTAATATAGTACTTATATCACACTGCGGTCAATATGCATGTACGCAGGATTGGACACATGTGGTGTACTCCCTCCGTCTCATGAAACTCGTCTAAGTTTATCTAAAGTTTGATGTATTTAGGCACTAAGTAGTATTAGGATACATCCAATTTTCAACAAACCTGTGACATGTTTCATGGGAGGGAGTATAATAAACTAGTAAATGTACGAACGAAAGGGAAATGGATGAAGTACCGTGGTACTTATCGGTGCTTGGTTCAGCGGCTGCAAGGTGGAAGGGAAGCATCAAGCAAGGCCAAGCAAGCCGTGCCCGGCGGCAACGAAATGAACTGAAAGAAGACTGCACAATGAAGTGGAATGAGAAGAGTGCGCTACAGTGTGTATATTACAAACTGAGCATTACACTATGGCTGTGGCGTTGCCAGTACACTTAACACTTGGTAAGTAAATTACCAGTTAAAGATAACCTAACAAATTATTTAGGAGCTTGGAGTTCCAGGTATCAAGCTTCAACATGCTGAACAACTCATCTGAATATTGGTGTCACAAGAGACAATGATCTTCAGTTCAGACCCAGCACAGATTTGCCTTGTGGCCTCATCAACTCCAGAAAACTGACCCATGAATCGTCTCCCCGATGCAGTGGAACAAAAAGCCTCAACTAACAGTGTAATTACAGGATGCTCAGCAATATTTGAACACAACATGACCCAAGGCAAGTTTTTCTTTACAAGGTGGTGCTACAAGTACAGCCTATAAACATTAGGTCAGAACCAGTAACCTAAACGACCAACGGTTCATGAAAAGGCAAAGATAACTGTTGCTATACATATCTACAAAGGAACGGTGTTGGCTGGGAATTTTGAGGAGCTATTCAGCTTTGCCAAGATATAGTTTTTTAGACCATCAACAAGTTGACGGATGTCATCTCCCAAAGACCATGTTGGGTGGTTGAGAGCTCGTATTGAGTTCAAGCAAACTAGAAGGGTTCCTCCTTCATGGAGAAGTACCTGAAATTTGGACAAAATGAGTAAATAAAAACAACTAACACAAAAGAGAAAATAAATGTGTACATATCAAAATAGTTGGAGAGAAAGCATAGGTGGGCTTGCAGGTAATCGCAAGTTCTTATAACTGTATAAAGTCCATTTATAATTTTCTTATGGTAAATAGATTCTACAGATACATAATCATCTTGAGCCACATATGAGGCCTGGTGAGTCATAACTCATGACTTATGCTAACCTCCCTACGACGGAGTACATTCCATAATTCTTGTTGTGGTTTTAGTTCAAATTTAAACAAAAACCACGACAAGAATTATGGAACACAGAGAGCATGTGACTAGACTTGGAGGAAATAAATCCACTATAATCAACCGGGTTTCTACTCGCACTAAGCACATTTGAACATGATGACATACAGAAAAACCATGAATAGATCACAAAAAAACTGAGAATCAAGAGACATGAGATATAGATGACCACCAAATCCAATACAAGCCAACTCCTGGAAGTCGTTCAAAACTTAAAATTTAGCATATTTGTATTCACTATGACAATATACTTGGACCCATATTAAATATCTGGGTAATTTGCTACTCCATCGGTTCCATATTAGTTGTCGCAGATTCAGATGTATCTATACAAACGGAGGGAGTATCTCTTATTTCCAATCAACCTGCCAATTTATCTGGCGGAATTAGCTTAACTGATTTTCTTCACAGGATAACAACAATATGATGATGCTTGTGCAGTGAAAACATGTAAACATTTCACCATCAGTATAAATTGTCATATTTTCAACTCATAATATGGCACACAGATTCTTAATTTCTTAGGGCTCCAGCCACTGATGTGGTCATCAAATTTGCTAAGCGCACAGATTCATCAACAAGTCATTATGCAAGGAAGAATGAACTTACCGTCAACCAAAGAGGAAGAAATCCTAGGACAGAAGGAAGTGCAGCAAAAACAATACAAGTTAAGGCAAGAGCTACACTTTGCTTGACCTGCAAGGATGAACCTCAAAAGTGTAAGAACCAATAATATAGTGTCTGTATTAAGCCCACGAGAGACATTACCAATGAAGTAGTTTGACGAGCTTTAGCGATACAAAATGGCACCACACAAAGATTATCCTGCAACAACAGAATATCTGCAACAGCTACCGCTGTCGCACTGGCGCGTTGTGCTAGAACAATACCGACTGTTGCAGCTGCAAGAGCTGGTGCATCATTTATACCATCACCAACCATTATTAAGCCTCCACCTGAAAACAAATACGAAGGTACATAATGATTAGCAACCAGGAAAGGTAACTTCCTCCTCCAACAATGAAGCAAAGTGACTTCTAGGAATACTTAAAATATGGCTGCAAACACAAATTTCTATGATGAGCAACTGAGCTGACAAAAAATAAAGAATCATTCAAATATAGAATAAACAGTGTTTAGTTATGCGCATAAGTACTGAGGTAGACCTCCTTACAATAGCAACTAGAAGTTGGAAGAAAACCATTGGGTAACTAGATCAAGAATGTAGTGTGGAAGGAGGTGAAATTGAGTAGAAACCAAACCATTGTGATTAAGTAATGGGTGCCTAAGCTAGATATGTCAATGGTTGAATAACATATGAAAATCAAAGAACTGTCATAATAATCATAAAAAGAAATTTGACAGTTACAAGACAACAGACTACCTCCCTCCCTTGAAACTGCTTTTACTTTGTTCAACTTGTCCTCTGGCTTTAAAGAGAAGTGAACTTCGTCAATACATACAGCTTTAGCAACTCTCATAGCACTTGATTTGTGATCTCCAGTAAGCATCATGATTCGAAGTTTAGCCTTTTCTCTTAAGGTATATATAACTTCACAGACACCAGAACGGGGTTCATCCTCAAAGTGGAAAAGGGTCACCTGAAAAGAATCAACGGGCAGATAAATAATACATGCAAGGTAGTCCTTCAAATAATCGACAATTTATATGGAGAACTGGTCATGATAACACATTCAAATGGATCTAGGCATTAGGCAAGAAAATCTTAGCAGCATTATGTAAAAAGCACTACAGCGTGCCAGATCTTCTTGTATATATTGTTTTTGGTTCTGCTTTGTTCTCCCAGTATATATCATAATAATAGAACCACCCAAAAGAAACTGAAAGTGTTCGACAAATCACGGATTACATCAGGTAGTATCCAATCCACTTTAGACTCCAAAACGTTTCTTAAGCCTGAATTTAGTTATCACTTAGCATAACTATAAATAATTCAGTACATCAATGATCAATCATCCCAAACAAATAACTGTACATGGACAAAAAAAAATCAGAAGGCAACAAACAGAAGCATGCTTAAATGAGAAGATTGTCCTCTGATTTAACTCACCTTTTTATCTACTGACAGAGCAGCTTGCACAAATTCAGGCCCAAATGCGGAACACTTTACTGCCTGTTTTATTTGCTCGGATTCACCGTTAGATCTATATAGAGAAGAAATATACTCGACGGAACCAATAGATGCCTTAGCGAGCTCATTTTCACTGTTTTTTGCCTGTAATACAAATAGATGAGCTGTCAAGTTAAGATACAAAGATCCAGGTCCTCTTAGAGCAACTCTAGTGATCCCCAAAACTCAAGTTCACAGCAGAAAATAATTTCTTATTATATCTAACAGTTTCCATACGACTTTGCTGGCTAAAATATAGAGTATCTAACTTACACATACCTTTATGCCGCTCAAAGTAGCAACAACTCCTCTACCAGGTAAACTCTCAAAACTCTCTACAGCAACCACAGGGAGATCTCTCCCGACAGAGTGATTTAAAACTGCCCTGTGAATCATATAATCAATATTTCAAATTTCTACTTAAATAATTCTAGAAAAATCATAACATACATGAGAAGATGAAGAACAAAAATTAAACATTAAGAGCTTCGACAACAAGCTTAAGATAGTGGGGAAGACGAGAGTTTACACCAAGATTAAGGGCATGCAAGAATTCTTTTTGGCGCCTCAGTGCTGAAGAGACACACATAAGCTATACATTGCATTGGGATTGTGAGAATGAGCTCATTAGCAGTGGACTCTCGTAGCTCTTTTTTTTTACTTGTGCACTCGTAGCACTTAGAATAAATACTAGATAACCGTATCTTACTTGATGCGACTCTATAACAACTAAATATGTAAAAGAAAAATGTGTTGCATATTTGCATTTCACGGTGAACAAAAAACCATTGTTCTTTCTGCATACACTAATAAACAATAGTTGAACATCCCGAATAACTTCTATACTGGATGATTCTAGTCGACGTCAAAGCAGGCATAATTGATTAATGAAGCAATTACTGATACAAAAAATGAATTAGAGAACTTTTTTTGTCAAGAACTGCCTAATGAATATCTGGCTAGCAGTCATGCCCTGGACTGACTATAAATACAATGCAGGGATAGTAGCTATCAATACACTTGGCCCGAGGGAACAGATCGAAGCCATTCCTACCATGTGTATGCCCAAGGATTGTATAGTTCAGTTCATAATGATGCATGCAAACAAAATAAATTATATAAATGGGCTTTAAGAAAATTATCTATCTCCACCTTCCAATAGGATGTGTTGTTCCTTTCTCCATAGCTGCAGCAACAGCTAGAGCTTCACTTTCACAGTTTGGTGTACAGCAAGAAGGATCATTAACACCATGACTCACATCCAAATGTCCATGAATGGGCTCGATTGCTTTGCACATAAGCTTCCCAGTTGTTAACGTGCCAGTCTTGTCAAAAGCAATAGACTGACAAGAAGAAAGAGCATCCAAGACATGCCCACCTTTCAACAAAATTCCCTATATAGAACAAAAAAAGAGGATAATTCCACTATCACACAGGAGAAGAAATTTCATCTAAGAAACAGAACCACAGGTCATAGTAAATTGTCGAAAAAAATAAAGAAGCAACCAGTAAGATAACACAATATGATAAACCAGGCTCAAAATAATAACTAGTATCTTCCCGGAATCCCATTCATGTCATGACTAAAGAAACGCTACACGGGCACAGTACTAATAATTGTAATAAAACAAAAGATTCATATTAGTATTTTTTTATCTTGCGCAACTCTTGTGCATAATCATAACATAGAGAAATGGGGGCGAAAGTATCTTGGTAAAATAATTATAAAAAATCAGAATAAAATACTAGATGCTGTCACTAAATTACAAAGCCGAAAGGCACCGTCTCATACTGAATGAAGATTAAAAAAAACAGAGCCAAGGACACTGAAACTTTCAGACGGTACCTTACTTGCAAGAGAACTGATGGCAGTAGCATATGCTAATGGGGCTACAGCCAGTGCACAAGGAGATGCAGCCACCATAAGTCCTAGTCCACGGTAAATTGAGCCCCTACAAACTAAAGGAAGTGTCAGAGCACAGAAAGCTCAATCCTAGAGCTGAGTGCATCAGTTAAGTAGAAATTGACAAATCATCAGTATTAAGTTTTATGAAGCAAACACTATTTGTAACAAAATCTATACAGCGTGCCGTGTGACCTTAGTAGAATACCTGAGTTACCAAAAAATGGCCACTTAAAGAGGAATGGTCCCAATAGTGCGACAGCCAAAGACAGGGCCACGACAACTTTGCTATAGTGCTCTCCAAACTCATCTAGCCATCTTTGCAACTTTGGCTTGTTTAGCTGGCCCTCTTCAGTCAACTGGACAATTCTGTTAAGTGTTGAATCCTCCCATGATTTGGTCACCTAGAACAAAAGAAACCGAATAAAAGCATGAAAAGGTAACATTCTGGAAGGAGACAAGTGAAACATAATGTGTTGCAGTAACTTAACGATATGCTAGAAGAAAATGTAATTTGTTGCTAGTATTAACCATTATAAAGTATAGAAGGTTTGTGCATTCTGCAAAAGTAAATTACGTTTGCTTTTTTTTTTCCAAAATATCTTAGAATGATGTTTCCAGTCTAGCATTATTTCCTGTCAAATGGTTATGCAGTACCAAGCATTACTAGCAACTTATGCATTACAGTCCTGCCATTAAATAACTGTCAGGTGTTTTCTTAATAAAAAATTAAAAATTACTAAAAATTGCATTAACAGAATTGCATTTTTATGTGACAACTACACGTTGAAAATAAGAACAAAACCAGATAAGAAAAAATGAAGCATCTTGGGATTGCAGAACAAAAAGAGCAATGAAGAAAGAACTTGGAAAAGATCTCTTCATGGAAAAACGAAAGGCCTAACCTTCACAATCATCATTCCTTCCAAGTTCCTGGCTCCACCTGGTATAGCATCCCCCACCGTCCTTTCAACAGGTTTTGTTTCACCAGTGAGGTGTTCTATAGTGATCGTAGATGATCCTTGGTAAACTTCTCCATCAACAGGCACAGCCTAATGAATACAAGAACTGCGCCACAATGAGATAAAATTCCAAACGATCTAGACTAGACAAATAGCATCGACATGAAAAGGGACAATGGCAAAGTGATAATTGTGAAAAGACTAATAAATGAAACAAAATTAGGAAATACATGGACTAAGTTTTCTATATAGAAAAGCAACACACCTCACCAGCTCTGACCAAAATATGAGAATCCACTTCAAGGTCATGCACAGGAACTTTGGTGTAACTGAGATTTGAAAAATGTACGGATTCGTCTCCACTTGTTTCTAACAACAATGCAAATTCTGGATGATTTTCCTTAAGCTCCCTCACATCATACATTGACTTGCTTGTGAAGTACTCTTCGGCTGTAAGAAATAACAATAGAAGAGAAAACTACCAATAAATACACAAACAATAGCTGAAATAGGGAGAATTTCAAAGTCTGTCAAAAATATATACCAATATGAGCTAAATTAAACATAGCAAGAAGCAGACCACCCTCCAACGAGTTCCCCATAAATATGGAGGCAAATGCTGCAAGAGCCATGAGGACATGGATGTTTATTTTCCCGTCAGCGATATCTACAAGAGCATCGAGCGCTGCAGAAACCTACAGTAAAAGCAGGAAAATGTCAAGGATTCCGCAGATAAGCAATCTAAACATATCAAAATACTCTCTCTTCTATGCTAAGGACCAGAACATGCATAGCAATTCCCTGTTCAATGAAATGTAGCTAGCACAATTTCCTTTGCAAACAGTAGTTCTAATCATCACAGAAGACATTTCTGAAGTTTGGATATGAAACTTTTTATGGGTTAGGCCTGCACCAAACATACATAGTCTGCACTATATATTACCCCCAAATCAATACTGAAGTATCAAGGTTATCATCTCAGTTGTTCAGAAGCTTTAGTTGAAAGTTCGTGCTGGTCAATTTTATCAGCTTGAACATGTGCCTCGAGGTTCCGTAACGGTGTCACATCAGCAGTTACTCTCTGAAAACTGTGAGAGCAAATTTCTCAACAAAACTCAACCTCATGAAAGCATGCACTAGAACTTCCTCTGGAGGAAAAAAAATGCCCAGAATATGATTATCACCCAATTGATCTCACACCGGCATGGGGATTGACATTGATACTTCAGCTGCTCCTAGGTTCTCCTAGCTACAACCCGACGGCTCAGAAGAGCGAGTGGGTCTTACGACTTACCCCGACAAGAGGAAACGCGACGGCGATGAGCGCGGCCGGGAGGCGCCCGACAGAGCTCAGCGGCGCGACGTGGGGGCAGACGGCGGCCATGAGGAGGAGGCCGAGGGAGATGCAGCAGACCTGCAGGTGCTCCCGCAGCGCGTCGGCGACGTCGGCCCACCCGATCGCCCTCGCCACCCGCATGACCGCCGCGCCCCCGCCTCCCCCGTGCACTTCCGCCCCGTCGTGGCCGTGGCCGTGTCCATGGTGGCCGTGGCCGTGGCCGTGGTTATGGTTATGGTGGTGGTGGTCGCCGTGGGCGCGGGGGGTGAAGAGGAGGGAGCGACGCGAGGGGAGGAGGAGCGGGGGTTGGGGGGCTAGGGAGAGGGATGGGGAGGGTGGGTGGGGAGCGCGGCGGCGGCGGAGGTGCGGGAAGGGAGGGGGCCTCGAGACGCGGAGCAGGTGGGCGGGGCGCGGGAGCGGCGCCGTGGAGGAGGCGGCGGCGCACGCGGAGGCGGTGAGGAACTGCATCGGTGCTAACGTCGGCGTCGTGGCGCGGCGTGGCGGGGAATCGTGGCGGCGAGGGCGAGGCGTGTGGTGGTGGTGGTGGACTGGTGGTGGTGGTGAGCAGGTCGGGGAGGGAGAGGCCTGGTCCACGGCTGGGAATTGGAGTTTTGTGCCGGGGGCGTGTGGAGGCCGGGGACGATGCGAGCCAGATGATGGGGAACCCCTGTCGTCACGGTGTCGATGGGTGACTTCGACCCGTCGATTCTCCAAGCTGATGTGTTTTACGAGATTCGAGTTTCAATTCGAAACGAGAGATTGGAAATTCAGTTCAACCCCACGAAAAGAAATATGTTTAGCCCTAATTCATCCGAGCAGCGCGTAAGTCGCAATCAATTCTTGTCAACCGATTGGAGCTAGTGATAAAAACAACTACCCGAATTGAACTACTACCTCCACTAGTTGAATGCCCGTGCGTTGCTACGGACTTTCAAATTATTTTTGATCGTCACACATGCGGACATAATCCATGTGAAAATGTGGTGCCCAAGATACCCTTTTAACGACAACACCAACCAGCCGAGGAGGATGCCCTTGGGTTACTCAAACTACCAAGCATGGTCTTGATCTTTATTTGCCGCAACCTGAAATTTAAGTAATTCCATTTTACAACATTTGATGCTTGTTGTTGGTTCCTAAGTGAGGTAACTATAAGAAAAATATAAACTTATGGACATGAATTTCTATTTATTCATTTTCATATTTATTGTCTTTATTATTTTTGCGGTTTTTTCGTAGATCAGATAATTTGGAACTTTGGTATCTATTTGTTTCTATAGTGTCTCATATAGTGTCTCATATTGCTTTCTGATTTAATTTTGCTTGTTCTTGTATTATCCCTATTTCTATGTGCTGGTTAAAATGACTTCAAGGGACTAAAAAGTATATAAAACAAAGTATATGAAGAGATAAATTGCTTAAATAGTTGTTTACTTAGCAACCATGAATATCAAGAATGGCGCACCTGTCAATTTCCACCATGTAGCCACAAACATTAATTTCTCCATCTTAAGTGACATGTGTGTTGCTAAGCAAACAACAAACATATATATAGATATAGATTCTGATAAAAATATACTTTGTGGTGTATTCATGCGTCAACACATATGTGCCGCTACAAACGTCTGCTCCTAAGCAAGACGTCACTCCACCCCTGTAGGTGGCAAGACAATGACCAGATTGTAGGCTTGACCATGATGCATCCTTATTGTCTCGAGCTGCGGTGCACCCAATTCCTCTGCACGCATTCCAGTTCATCACATCTTCGGCTGCTGGTACATATAACGCTCAACAAAATTGCACAGACATGATGAAATGATTAGTCTCTATAAATATAACATCCACCCAAAAATGTTGACTACATACATCCTTCTAGTGCAAACTGTTCAAATATTTTAAATTGTTCTTCTATTTGTATTGATCACCTCAGAACCTTTTCTAAAAAAATCTATTGTCTACAGACTTAAGGTGTTTCCAGTCCACTATGTGTCACTCTCTAGAGAGTTGAAATAACAATCATAATTTGTGATGTCAGAAAGTTCTTCGCTAGTTCTGAAACTCCCCATTTCCTTCTGCACACTCACTTCCAAGTCCTAACTGAACCATTTCAGGATTTTAGGCCATGTTGATTTGCCCGGAAGTGTGATAAAATTGGAGTAGTAAATGAAAATTGTAATATATGGCATGTAACATGAAAATTTCAATTTTTATATGCATGTTAATTGTAAAATTAATCATGTTTCCCAAACGAAAAAAATGTGTGCATCAAATAATTTGGCTTTCATCACCAATCATCTTTATACTTATGCAAGTGAGGATATCCCCTTCAAGTTTCAGAAAATAACCTTAATTTTCCGAACGAGTACATAGACTTATGCCTCTGATGGACGCGGACGCACTTGCTGGACAATCTCATTGCAACCATCCACACACCCTCACAGTTCAGCCGAAGAACTGAGGTGGAAAACATTTATAGAATCAATGAAATAATACAACTAAAAAATGTTTTTAATGCCAACAGACGTCAGGGGACAGAAATCGTACACTGAGAATGACAACGACAAACAAAAACTGCATATAAAAATACAGAAAGGACCAATGATGTATTTACTGTCAACGCACCTTCACGATGCATGCCTCCCTCCATACTAAAAACCGTCGTAGGCTATTCTGAATGAATTAAGGGAAAAAAACATGTTGGACAATGATGATTGTGTGGTTAGTGTCAGGTAAAGAAAACATAACTGAAGATTGCATAGATAATGTACAACATAACATGGTCGAGCTTTTAAGAGAATAAAGTCAGCCAAGAACGATGCATAGATGCATATGCCAGAATAGTACTATATTGAATAATATTGTTAGCCTGCAAATTTTAAGTATGATCTGACCCATGAATGCACATATACATGAACGGTGGGCATCCATGACCGATGCTCTCACCCTGGATCGCATGCAAATGGAAGTAGTAAAATAGGTACAGTCCCATCTTTTAAGATGTCACATCATACTAAATAAGTCTAGTCTATTCATGGGGAATATCTGTAAAAATCAGTAATAATATTCTTTTTGATAATGGGATGTTAAAAAGGCGCACTTTAACCTTTTCGATGACAATACTGAACAAGAACGCTGAAATGGGTTTTGCCAATTTAGAATTAGATTAGGTATTTGGATTTGAAGTGAAAGTAGTTCTCAGCTGCTCAGTTACAGAGAACTCACATAAATGTGGGATATGAAACCAGCTCAATAATTTCAGTTGTAATATTAAGCAATCTAAGTATACATTTCGCCTCTCGCGTCATGTGCTTAAACGATGTGTGTGGCTAGCACCTTAGTGTCGCCCAGATGCAAAGTGTGCCTAGTTCCATTTGTTCCTGAATCCTAGCCAAACGCCACCATGAGAAAGAGCAGATTCTTGCCGAACTGCAACCTTTCATCTTGACGGGAGGAAGCCGAAAGCACAAAAAATATGAATAACAATGTAATCTGCAATGTCAGACTTCAGAAGTAACACTCGTAGCTACAGATTTAGAAATCGAGCAGCATGGCAATAGATCAAAATCACTTGGATGGAGGTGTTCGCTCTTATTTGTCACCATTCCTCCTTCATTTCGTATGAAACTGAAAATACAAGCATCACATAACAGCCCATGAGGAGGCCACAGGAAACACACACACATATCAAGGTGATCACATGAGGTACATGACATGGAGAAACAGAGCAAAATTCACGGAGAGCTGGGCTCATGGCTTGAAAATGTGCAAATTAAATTCGTCTCTTCTGCATTTTTTCAAATAGATGGCATGCATGCAGTTGCTGGCTGCTGGCTTGGTTGAGAAAGCGAGGGCGTGGATGCAAGAGGAGGTGGGGTGGGAGCTGGCGAGCGTCAGACGGTCAAGTGCGCCAACCTCTTACTGACCTCATTGTTGACCTGTTTTTGTATCATGGCCAGCAGGTTGGAGTAGCGTGTCGGCACATCCAATTCCGGCTGGCTCCACATCTCCTCAAGAAGGTGCCGCTGAAAGGGAAACCAAGCCGTCCTCATGCGCACCTCCCGGTAGGAGAGATGCAGGGTAGGAACAGAGACCATAGGGGTAGCAGCGTAGGCAAGGGATCTATACGGGTTATCGGGATGCACCGGCGGCGGGTACTGGTGCCAAAGATATAGGGGTGGCGCCGCAAGTTCTAGGGTTACCGGGGAGGGCGAAGACCACCAGCTCCTCCTGCGTACCTCTCCATAGCAATTCCGACACCGTGACGAGATCCTCTCGCTCGTGCCACGTGAGCGAGCACGAGCCTGATGGCGAGCCGGCATGCGGGGTATGCACCCGCGCGTCCTGAGCGTCGGAGGACCGGCATGCCGTGGGAGGGGCTTGGGTGGCCGGCGAAGTGGGTGAGGAGGAGGCGACGCGATTGGATCGAGAGGGAGAGGAGATGGTGAAATTTGCTTTTCTGGAAAGACATATGACATGTGCGGCAAGAAAATATTTCCTATTCATAATTAATTTTTGATTAGCGGCAACATGGCGACTTGCCTAATTATTGTGTACCTTAATAACCGTGAGGGCTAAAGATAGAAGCATCAGATTGGAAATATCTTCTGATACCATAGCCCAAGGGTTACCATAATTACCTTCAGCGCTAACTCTCACTTGATCTGACGAAACGGAGACCATGAGATTATATTGGACGGACATGATTCTCCTAATGACGACCATCAAACGCGTTGAGTGTCAAACGACCAACTCCAATTTAATAGTAAAGATTCCGTAAGATAAAACGTATAATTTTTCCTAAAGTCAAATGAGGAAGAGTTTAATCAAATTTACCAAAAAATCTATTAAGGACTATGATACTACTTAAATATAATATGAAAGCATATGTCATGATGTACGTCTCTAATGACATTGATTTGTCATGATAGATATTTGATAGTTTTTTTTATAAACTTGATTGAAGTTTTACATCGTTTGACTTTAAAAAAAGTTATACGTCTTACTTTTACAGAACGAATGTATTACTTAATATAAAATTACGTATCCGCCCCACAACGACAAAACACAAAAGAACCCATCGGATGCGTCGAAAAGACAGGCTACCAAAGCCCGAGCTATGCCCGATCGCATCACTATTGCAAAATTGTGTGCGATACCCAACCCAAGCAACAGTCTTCCTCCACCGGTCCGATAACTAGGGTTAGGTAGGATACGAGGTTTTCCTCTGGAGCCAAGACCACATAAGAAGGATGAGCACAACTCCACTAGGACACCTTCAACAAGGGTCATGACACATACATGCATCACCTATGCTGGCCAACAGAGGCCGGAATGAGAATTCATCGACAAGATGCTATCTCTCCTACTGCTTGCACTGGCCGACCACAGGCCGCAACCAAACCTTCCACAGATACCACGAACTGGGCTGCAAGCTTCACCTGTGACCTCCCCTGCCAAGGCATCATCGTCGCCCACCTTCAAGCCAACCTCGTTGTGTGAGCAAGGAGGAGCACACAGGTTTGGTTGAGCCACTCCCCTATCTGTAGCGGCAAAGATGCACACCTTCTGTGACTTCATTGTTGCCCTCCAACCGAAGAAGTCAACGGCCGCATGCAGCCGATATCTGAACAATAGCTACACCACCAGTGCGAGGACCAGCCACCACTGCCCCATCGCCAGTATGGGGCCACCTCCGTGCCGCCTTTAGGGAAGCAAGGGCCGCCGCTATCGCGGCGACGACGGTGGTAGCGGCGGCAAGGTGTTCTATCGTGGCGTCACACGTCTCTTGGGGCCAGCCGAAGGGACGACACAGGTTAGGGAGGGTGGGGGTGGAAGAGGGAATGGTTACAACCAAGAGCACGGTGGTGGCATCGTCGGGAGAGGAACCCTAGAGAAGGAGGGGCACACCCGGTAACTCCTTTGTCGAATTTCTAGTTCTTATATTTGAGTTAGGTTTCTTTTTTCGAGGTGGTATTTTCGAGATTTTGGCAAAAACATGTATTACTAGTACCCATCGCAAGATAATACCAAGTATTTACTGGTATTTGCTCAAAATTTGGAAGATTATGATAAATTCGGATTAATTTTAAATTTTGATTAAAAGATCTCGGATGGTGTTTTTAACCAATATTTTCCGAGATTTCCAGTTGCATGTACCGGTGCCTACTGGATTTTTTAGAACAAGGAATACAAAACATCTGTTTAAAATAGCCGGCTATAGCCCAGCTATAGCCTTTCGCAAGGCCTGCGGCTATAGCTAGAGGATTTAGAGGCTAAAACAGAAATAGCCGCTAATAGCCCGGCTAAGGCTATTTAGCCTTAATTTAGCCGTATAGCCGCTAACTTCCCGCTCAATGGGCCCAAAATTTTGGACCAAAAATTTCAGTCGACCGGCCCATTTGCTTGGCGAAATAGCCACCAAGCCGAGTGGCAAGCATAACTATGTCTTAAACTACGTAATGATGTTGTAATATTTGGACAAAACTATGTATTTAACTATGTGTGAACTATTATGTGTATCTCCTATGTGAAGATGTTATTATGTTATTAATTTGTGAATTATTGATATATATATTACTATATGTTGTCCAATTTTTTTCATTGTTTAGTAAATCGGCTATATTGTTATAGCTCGCTATAGGCCGGCTATAGCCTTTCGTAGATTCAGAAAAATTGGCGGCTATCAGCTGTAGCCGGCTATGAGTACAAAACTTGATTTGGGTATGATCTGGGTTGGTTTGCCGCTAGAGTCAAAGGCCTGCACATCAAAATATACTGAAATATACAAAAACTTTATTTTAAAGTTCATGCTAGCAATTCTATCAGCCTGTAGTATTACGTAACTACAGCTAAGAGCAGGTCTAACAGACCCCGTAAAAGGGGCAAACCCGTATAATAACCGCCGATTTGAGGGTTTCAGCTCTACCCGGCCGTCTAGCACGCCTCGTAAAAACGGCCCCCGCATCGTTTTTTGCTGTTTTCGAGTACGGGGTGGGTCGTCGCCCCCTACTTGTGCGGGGTGGGTGACAAAGGATTAACTTGTCAATGCCTACAGATTGTAGACTAGGGTTTTGCTAGAAGTAGAGGGCAAGTAGATCTCGAAGGTTCAGGCGAAAAGTACTCGACGATTATAAAAACTAGGGTTATGTTGACAGTAGATTCGATTCTTTCTTTGTCCCTCGACTCCCCTTTATATAGGAGGTGGAGCCGAGGGTTTCGCTTTGTACAAGTTACAGAGTCCGGGACGGTTTCTAACTCATCCCGCCAGATTACAAATAACTCTTCCTATTACAATTCTAGCTTTCCTTAATATATCTTGGACTCTCGAATCTTCTTATTCTTCGGGTAGTGGGCCTTCAGTAAACTCCGGGTACTATCTTCGGCAGGCCCATTTGGGATGCCTATGTCAGTAGCCCCCGAGATTTTGCTTGAATCGTAGAGTCAGGGGAAATCTCATCTGTTTATATTTTTTCGAGAGCTTCTATTTATGCTTCTTCACATAAAATTCTATATTGTACAGGGATAACGGTAGTTGGGGCTAGTTCATCTGACGGATCAGGTACTAGTTAACTGCTCTAGTGGCAATCCGCAAAAACCTACTTCAAGATCACGTCCCTGGACATGATCTCGGGATACTCGGTGTAAACTTCGACGAGTGCCGCTTAAGGTCTTACCATTCTGTCGAGTCCCGGTCAAATTTATCGGGTACCTAACGCGTCCGTTAGGATTTTTCTTCGTATCCGTTGATACGGATAAAAGTAGCAGAGCGCAGTCTTTGGCGATGCCACGCCCAGCAGAACGGATCTGGGGTCTTACCTTCGCAAATTTGCGGCATTCAGAAATTGATCGCAACTTTGGCGTTCTGAGAATATATTGTCGAGTGTTTTTCGCCTTTGGAATAGCACATTTTATCGAGTCATATTTGATGACTTATTTTGTCTTCCCGATGGGAGTATATGTAGAGTTATCTTTGTAACTCGAAATATACTCACTTCTGTTTATTTTGATAAAACTCATCGGGCACGCGAACAGCGTTCCCGATGGGAGTAGCCCCCGAGGCTACAGCCAAGAACTTGTGCTTGGGTGTAGGCTCCACAGATTAGTATCCTTTGCCGCTATATTTATAATCCTTCTCGATATTTTTATATTTATCGGGTGCGCGACCAGCGCTCCCGATGGGAGTAGCCCCGAGGCTATGAACAAATTCTTGGATTTGTTCATAGGCTCTTGCCATTTCTATATTGTCATACTCGAAATTTTCTATTTTTCCAAAGTAGCCCCCGAGCGTTTGGGCAAAAACTTGTATTTGATCAAAGGCTCCAAAAGTATTCAAATGGTTTACCCTGTCGCCATTCTCTTTTTATTTTTCTTGTCGACATATTTTCCTTTGTCAAATTCTCTTCATCTCTATCAATAATTGGGATTTTTTCTGCCTTGTGGGTCCATTGTTCCCACCACGTTGACACGTCGTGCAAGTGGGGGACACACGTCCTCCGCTTTTCCTGGCGTACGTACGGTAATGCCTGTTCCAATCCTTCCCAGTAAAAATACCTTTTTACCCTTGTATCTACGAGATCCTTTTTCACCACACGATTTCTTCATCCAACGGTGCACTGCTTCGTCCGAATCCTATATAAACCTTTCTTCAACCTCGGTCCAGTCATTCGCTTGCGCCGCACATCTGTTTCCCTCTGCAAAAAACTTCCCTTGCGCCCAACTCTGTTTGATCTTCCGCACGCCCAAGCATTGCTTTGTCTCCTGTCGTTGATGCCACCACGCACGCGACTTACGCGCCACAGCACTCCAGAATCCGAGATGGCCGCCGAAGATCTTGAATGGGAGAGATCTAAAATCTCCAACCAAGACCTCAACATGATGAAGAAGCTTGGCCTGATGAAGAAAGAAGACGCCATCCGCTTTCCCAGCGAAGAAAGCTACCCCAACCCTCCAATGGAGTATCGGGTTAGTTTCGTTGATCACCTCATCCGCGGCCTTTCTGCCCCAATTCACGATTTCCTCCGCGGCCTTCTTTTTGTTTATGGGATTCAACTACACCAGTTGACCCCTAATTCCATCCTCCATATTTCCATTTTCATCACGCTGTGCGAATGTTTCCTTGGAGTCCCTCCTAATTGGGCTCTTTGGAAACGCATTTTCCTTCTTCGCCGCAATGCCTCCCGCAACGCCGCTTATAACATAGGCGGTGTTGTTATTTGTGTCCGAACTGACGTTGAATACTTCGACGTCAAATTTCCTGATTCTGTCCAAGGGTGGCGCAAAAAGTGGCTCTACATTCACGAAGAAAGTGCCAACTCTGTGGAACACAACATAATCCCCTTCGACGGAAATGCCAAAATTCAGCGCCGCCGCTCCTGGGATGCTCGAAGCTTCCGAAGAAGAGAAAAGGCGACAGAAGCACTTATGTCTCGTATTCGTCAGCTTCAAAATACTCGAGGCAAAGAGCTATCTGGTGTTCAAATTACTGCCTACTTTCTTAGAATTAGAGTGCAGCCTCTTCAGGCTCGCAAAAATCCCCTTTGGACATATACTGGTGGAAACGACGCCAATAGGCTCTCCAGTGATCTTTCTGCAAAGGACTTGGAGAAGCTGATTCGAAGAATTTCCCGTTTAAACAAGAAAGATCCTGTTCCTTCCTCCTGCCGCGTGGAACCATACAGCTCCACCAATCCTCTCCCCGAGGTATTTTGTCTTCTCAAATTTTTATCTTGTTCCAAATGTTCCCTGCATCTTACTGTATTGATATCTCGCTAATTTTTCCTTTGTCGCTATTTTTTGCAGAACCATCCTACTATGTCTTCTCTTCCTCCCCTTCCTGAGGATGGAGAAGTCGAAGAACAAGCTATCGTTGCCGAAGACAATCAAGGTTCTTCTCTTCATGAAAGTGAAGTCGCAGGTTCTCACAAATCTGCGGCTTCCCATGAAAAGGAAGTTGAATCTGAAGCCAGCGAGTCGACGCAATCCTTTCCTCCTGCTGTTTCCCCAAAGAACAAAAGGAAAAGGGATGACGCCGAAACTTCCGGCACCTCCAAACCCGAAGAAGCTGTTCCTTCTCATCCGAAGTCAGCTTATGATCCATACCTCGAAACTCTCATCAGTTCGTAAGTACCATCTCCCCCTTTTTTTACTTTGAAGATTTTTTGTCTATCTTGCCTTTATATTGTTGACTTGTGCTCGCAGTGATGATGAAGAAGTGGTACCAACTGTTGATGTGACTACTCGAACGAGTACGTCACATACATTAGTCGCCTCAGAAACGCCAGTCGAAGGGGAAGAAACGTCGCCTCCTCGACAAAATGTCGGCACTACGACTCCTCCGTCAAGCCCCCGAGCCTCTTCACCGAAAAGGGCAAGGACGGAGATTATCGCGGAACCTACTCTCCAATTGAGTAGCTCCTCGAACCTTCTCATGGAGGATGTAAGTTCTTCACTTTTTTGTCATTGTTTATGTTTTCTCTGTTTACTTCTGTGTATCATCATATTTTTCTCATACCCCCATTTTCTCTTTGTCCTCTTTCTTTTTAACAGCCTATGATCAAGGATCTTCTTCGCATCGGTGCCCAATTTGTTGGGTACCGTGAATATGCTAATAAAACTGAAGGTAATGTTTTGCCACTTCTTTTTGCCTCTGCCCTTTTGCTCCTTTGTTGTCGAAGTTTTTAACTATATTTTTCTTCTTTGCCAGAAAAACTGGTGGAGGCCAATGAACGTGCCAACACATTTGCTCAACAATTAGAGCATAGTGAAAAGGCTCGCAAAAAGGCCGAATTGGATGCTACTGAAGCTAGAGCAGAAGCTGACAAGGCCAAGGCTGACGCTGCTGGTGTCGAAGAACTTAGAAAAAGGCTTCACGCTGAAACTTCACTGAGCGATCACATAGCTGCCCAATCTGCTCGCGAAGAGGCGATCCTTAAGCGCTTAAGGACACAAAGTCGCCGCTTCGTTGGTAAGTACCACTTATTTTTTTGTGTATTTCCTTCTCTGCACTCGTTTGTTGCTCAATAAGTTTCTTTTTTGACAGCTAGAACAGCTCAAGAGTTTCAACTTGAAGAACCCGCCAATGATCCTCTTCTTGACGCCCTTTCATTCCTCGAGGTTCATGGATCAGAGGCACGCGAAGGCATTGATCAGGCCAAAGCAGGGTTGTCGCGGCTTTTTCCTTATTTTTTCCCAAAGAAAGAGGAACCCGCAACTTTCCTTGACCTCGCCAAGAGCTTCAATTCATCAGAAGACCTTGGACTGAAAATGCGCCAAGAAAACATGAAGGTTGCTGTCGAAAGCACTGTTGCCCTGGTTGCTGACAGCCAACAAACTATTGATTGGATGAAGGTTGGCGACACCAATCAAATAGAGCAGTCGAGGTGGAGGTCGCTGATTAAGGCAGCTAAACCCAACACGAAGAAAATCTTGGCATATCTCGGGATCAAGCCACCCTCGACTCCCAGCTCATCGAGGCCGGAGGTCTAGTTTCATATTCTTTTGCTTTGTTTTAGTTTATCTCCTCCTTTTGGTACTGTCGCTGTAATGCTCCTGGCGATGATTAGGTCTTGTAGAGGTCCTTCTTTGTAATAGACATGTATATACTACAAGAATGAATGGAAGTCGAACTTTGTCTCAATGATTGATGTCGACGTTTTTCTATTTTTCAGTTGATTTTTGACAATTATTCGTCAATTCCTGGTCCTCCCGAAGTTTTTCCTTCGTCCCTTTCGAAGAAGTCTTCTGTCCCTGTTAACCTTGATGATTCCTCGAGTATGGATCTGATAGAAGAATTGAAAGAACTTCGGGTACAACTCCAGTCTGTGAAGAAGCAGTCGCTTATACTTATGGAGCAGTCTCGAGAATCTTCTCAAAGGGAGAAAATTGCGCTCCAACAATCTCAGGATGCCATAGCTGAGAAGGACGCCGCTGTTGCTGAGGCTGCCGCAGCTACATCTCGAGAAGATTCTATGCTCCAGCTGCTAACAGATGCTAGCTTGGATATGGCGGGTAAGTTTCATTGTCTATCTCGCTTCTTCTTTTCCTTTGCTGCTTGCCTCCTTATTGACCACTGAATTGTTTTAAGAAACAATAGGTGCTTTTTTGGATACTACAACTGAAGATGAACGTGTCGAGGCTCGTTCCAATGTTCTTCTTCGGCTTGCACGTGAACATGGGTCGACTTTTTGGGGTACACCTGAACGGACCCGCCAAATCGTGAGATTTCAAGATCGTGCACTTCAGGTTCGCGGGTATCTTGACTTCTGTACAAGGACTTTGTCTCTGGTTTATGGTACCATGTTTCCTCGCAATAAGATGCCAGAGACCCTTCCTGCGTTGATGGACAAATTTCGAGATGCTCCTCGCATCCACGGCTTTGTACGAGCTCAACTAGCTGCTGGTGCAAGGTTTGCGATGATCATGATAAAAATTTGCTACCCGAAATTAGACGTGGGGCAAGTTGTCCCAAAGTGCTTGGAGAAGATGTCGAAGAAGAAAAGGAACTTCGGCAAATATGATGACATTGTTACTCCTGTTGCCGAAGATATGATGGATGAACTTCTCCGGATGGATTCCGAATTCTTCGTGAAGGGTAGCTACGCTGAGCATAGTACTCGCGCTGTAAATAACGAGCACTTAACCATAGACAATATATTGGGAAATCCTTGAAGACGAACTTATTCCGAAATTTGTATCCTGTATAGACGAGCTATATTGTAAAGTCCTTGTTTTTTATTTTTATCGCTAAGCCCCCGGGCGTTTTGATTGCAATATCTTTTGTTTATTATAATGCGAGGTTGTCCCAAGGCAAGATAATATACATTGTGTACTTTTTTGTGCGGGTGCAAGCCCCCGAGCTTTTTGTTGATCACTATTTTGTCGATATCTCTTTTTATTTTGGCGAGGTATTTTTACCAAGGCAAGATGCTTCTTTTGCGTTTGTCGACACTGTGTTTATATAAATATATTGTATCATGTACGGGAGAACCCCTGATCTTGTCGGGAAGGAGATATATAATTCCACTATCTTTATTATATTGCAGCACCGCGAGTCCGCCTCATTAAAAACCTTCTCCGGCCCCACTCGGTGCCCCGAAAAAGGAAAAGAGTGCGTCTGAAAACTCGCGGGCGTTTCAGTACATTGTATGTTTACAGAGGAGACTATATTTCGGCATCTAAGCGTAAAAACGCCTGAGCTGTGCCACGTTCCAGGGATTTGGCTCGGCAATCCCTGTCTTCTTGTCTTTAATTCTGTATGCTCCTCCTTCGATTACTTCTGTGACGATGTAGGGTCCAAGCCATGGTGATTCGAGTTTTTCGTGACTTTTTTGGTTGAGCCGCAGAACTAAGTCACCAACTTGAAAAGACCTTGGGCGCAATCGTCGACTGTGGTAATTTTTCAGGTCCTGTTGATATTTTGAGACTCGTGACAGAACTTCATCTCGAGCTTCGTCAAGTGCATCAACGTCGTCCTCCAGGGCTTCCCTCGAGGTTTCTTCATTATATTCCGTGACTCTTGGAGAATCATGCTCTATTTCTATCGGCAGGACTGCTTCAGCTCCATGGACCAGAAAAAACGGTGTTTCTTGTGTCGCCGTATTTGGTGTTGTTCGGATACTCCACAACACACTTGGTAACTCCTCCGGCCAAGTATGCCGAGCTTTTTCCAGTGGTCCTAACAGGCGTTTCTTGATGCCATTGCAGATGATGCCATTGGCCTTCTCGACTTGTCCATTGGTCTGAGGATGCGCAACAGACGCAAAACTCAATTTAATGCCCACTTCTGCGCAGTATGCTTTGAACTCCTTGGACGTAAAATTGCTGCCGTTGTCTGTCACAATACTGTGAGGAACTCCAAATCTAAAGACAATGCTTTTTACGAATTTGATTGCCGACGCGCCGTCCGGTGAATTTATCGGCTTTGCTTCTATCCACTTTGTAAATTTGTCAACCGCGACAAGCATATACTCGTAACCTCCTGGCGAAGCTTTATGTAATTTACCCACCATGTCGAGACCCCATTGAGCAAAGGGCCAAGATAGTGGGATTGGCATAAGTTCTCGCTGCTGGCGAGTGAGGTCTTGCCGCAAATCTTTGGCACGCATCACAGGTTCGCACTATTTCCTTCGCATCCTCGATTGCTGTGAGCCAATAAAATCCTGCTCTGAAGACTTTGGCCGCAATGGCTCGGCTACTTGCGTGATGCCCGCATATTCCTTCATGCACGTCCTTTAGGACGATCCTTCCTTCTTCGGGTGTAACACATCGTTGTAGCACACCCGAGATACTGCGTTTGTATAGCTCCCCTTTTACCACAGTAAAAGCTTTGGATCGCCTAATTATTCGCCTTGCTTCGACTGGATCGTCGGGTATGGTTTTCCTTAGGATATATGATATGTAAGCCTGCATCCATGGAATTTGCACCATCATGACTAGCTCTTGCTCTTCTTCTTCTTCTACTGTGTCTTTGGCGATACTCGAGGGTTTCTCTTTTTTCTCCTTCTTTGTTTTTGCTCGGCTTTGTTGATCTCTCGCTAATCTCTTCCCAGAACACACCAGGAGGAATCGCGAGGCATTGTGACCCGATGTTTGCGAGAACGTCGGCTTCATCGTTGCTCATCCTGCTGATGTGGTTTACCTCACAACCATCGAATAACTTCTCCAACTCATTGTACACCTCTTTGTATGCTATCATGCTTTCGTTGACTGCATCGCATTGGTTCATGACTTGCTGTGCTACCAACTGTGAGTCGCCGAAAATTTTCAGTCGGGTTGCACCGCAAGCTTTCGCCATCTTCATCCCGTATATGAGAGCTTCATATTCTGCTTCATTGTTAGATGCGTTTGGGAACGTCATCCGCAGAACATACTTCAACTTGTCGCCTTCAGGTGATACTAATATTACGCCTGCTCCAGCACCTTCCAATCTTTTGGACCCGTCGAAGTTCATGGTCCAAGTTCTCGATAAATCTGGGGGTCCCGTGTTTTGTAGCTCCATCCATTCTGCAATGAAATCTGGTAAGACCTGCGATTTTATTGCTTTTCTTTTTTCATACGTGATGTCCCGAGGGGAAAGTTCTATTCCCCAAAGGGAGACACGACCCGTAGCTTCTGGGTTGTTTAGTATATTTGATAAGGGAGCCTCATTGACCACTATTATCGGGTGTGCCGAAAAATAGTGTCGCAATTTTCTTGCTGTCGTGAATACTCCATATGCTAGCTTTTGATATTGCGGGTACCGCTGTTTTGACGGCGACAGTACTTCGCTGATGAAATATACCGGCCTTTGAACTCCATGAAGCTTGCCTTCTTCTTCCCTTTCGACTACTAGGGCCGTGCTGACCACCTGAGGTGTAGCTGCAATATACAAGAGGAGAGGTTCTTTCTCTTTTGGCGCCACCAATATCGGTGGTGTCGAAATTGCTCGCTTGAGATTCTCGAAAGCTCCGTCTCGCTTCCTCGTTCCATTGAAATTTTTCCCCTTGCTTGATCAATGCATAGAACGGCAACGCTTTTTCTCCTAGCCTCGGCGACGAATCCGCTTAAAGCTGCGACTCGCCCCGTTAGCTGTTGTATTTCTTTCAACTTTGTTGGCTTTCTCATAGTAACGATGGCCTGTATTTTTTCGGGATTAGCTTCAATCCCCCTTGCTGATACTAAGAACCCGAGAAGTTCTCCAGCAGGAACTCCAAAAGAACACTTTGTCGGGTTCAACTTGAGGCAGAACTTGTCGAGGTTGTCGAAGGTTTCCTTCAAATCTTCGATCAAAGTCGACCCTTTCTTTGATGTTATTACGACATCGTCGATGTAGACTTGTACATTTTTTCCAATCTGTGCTGCTAGGCACTTCTGCATCATCCGCTGATATGTTGCTCCCGCGTTTTTCAGACCAAAGGGCATTGTTTTGTAGCAAAACACGCCATAAGGTGTGATGAACGCTGTCTTGGCTTCATCCTCTTCTTTTAGTCTTATCTGGTTATAACCAGAATATGCGTCCAGGAAGGAAAGACGTTCGCATCCTGCCGTGGAGTCGATGATTTGATCGATCCTTGGGAGGGGAAAGTGATCCTTGGGACAATGTTTGTTGAGACACGTGAAGTCGACGCACATGCGAAGGACTATTGTGTGTTTTTTCGGCACCATCACTGGGTTAGCTACCCATGTGGCTTCTGTAGATATTTCTCTGATGAAACCAGACATCTTTGAGTCGATCTATTTCCGATAACATGGCTTTGCGACTAGGTTCCAAAAACGCCGCAAAGGCTGCTTGACCGGTCGTGCGAGAGGGTCCAAATTGAGGTGGTGCTCGGCAAGTTCCCCGGGTACTCCCGGCATGTCAGCTTGGACACCATGCGAAGATTCTCCGAGTGCTCACGGAGGAACTCGACGAGCGCGCTTTCCTATGCGACATCCATGTTTGCGGCAATGGACGTCGTTTTCTTTGGATCCGTCGGGTGGATCCGTACCTCTTTTGAATCCTTGGTTATATTGAAAGTTGGCTCCTTAGAAGATCTTCCTACCTCTGGCAGCACGTCATAATCAGTGAACCGTGGCGCCGCATATTCTGCTTGCATCCCGAAAGTCTCTGACAGTCGATGAAAGTCCTTGTCGCATTTATCAGATAACGCGAAACTTCCTTTGATTGTGATAGGTCCCTTAGGCCCAGGCAACCTCCACAACAGATATGTATAATGCGGCACTGCCATGAACCCGGCGTACGCTGGTCGTCCCAACAAGGCGTGATATTGCGACGGGAAATCTACCACTTCGAACTCCAGATTCTCTATCCTCGTAGTTTTCTCGGGTTCCAAACCGAACGTCGAGGTTGATCTTGCCCAATGGGTAACTTGGCTTCTCCGGTGTAATCCCGTGGAAACGTGTGTCAGTTGGTTTCAGATTTGCTAGGGATATGTTCATCTTCCTCAATGTATCTGCGTACATGAGGTTTAAGCTGCTGCCGCCATCTATGAAGACTCTCGACACGTCAAAACCAGCGATTACTGCGGGTAAGATGAGTGCTGATTGTCCTGGTCGAGGAACTTGCTGCGGATGATCTGCAATTGTGAAGCCGATGTCTTGCCCCGACCAATTTAGGTACTCGACTGTTGGTGGAGGCATCTTCTCTTCCATGAACACTTGTCGCGAGATTACCTTCTGCGCCCTATTTGATGGTCTGGCTTTCTGAATCATCGAGACTGCACCATTAGAGTTGGGGTCAACATATGGAGGTGGATGTGGTGCTGCCGCAATTCTAAGCTGATGCCGATTTTCGTCCGTAATTGCGGGAGGAGGTGGAAGGTGAATCTCGCTCCTTGGCTCCCGAGGGTTTCTGTTGTTTGCTTGGGCATTTGCAATTCCTGCGGCTCGCAACATTGCCTGGAAATTTCTGCAATCTTTTTGTAGATGTCCTGACTGCCTCTTTCCATTGTTGTCGAGGTAAAAGTGCATTTGACACGGACCGTTCATCATCTCCTCGGGAGACACATAAGGTCTTTGAATCCTTGGTCCACTATTTTGCCTGTTGCCGCGAAAATCACCTCTATTGTCGCCTTGTTGCTCATTACTTCTTTGATAATCGTCTCGACTATTTCCTGCAGGGTTTCCTCGAAAACCAGCTGATATATGGCCGGGAGCATCGTTGTTGTAGAACTGGCGAGAAAATCGCCTTCTATTTTGATAATTTCGACCACGATCTTCCTCTGGCGACCTGTGTCGCTTGTTGTATATTGCGTCTTCTCCATCTGCCCACTTGTTAGCAATTTCCATCAGTGCTGAAATTGTCTTGGGATTAGTTCTCCCCAAGTCCTCGACGAAATCTGCTCGTCGGATTCCTGCCACGAACGCATCTATGGCTCTTTCGTCAGATATGTCCTCTGCCGAGTTTTTGATAATGTTCCACCGCTGTATATATTTCCTCATCGACTCGTCGTGTTTTTGTCGGCATGCCCTTAGCTCTTCCAACGATGCAGGTTTCTTGCACGTGGATCGGAAGTTTTTCACGAAGATGTCCTCAAAGGTCTCCCAGCTGTCGATGGAATTTAAGGGGAGTTTCTTTATCCAAGATCTTGCGGCACCACTCAGGTGAACTTGGATACTTTGCATAGCTGTTGCTCTGGTTCCTCCTACCAGTTTTACCATCTCGAGATAATCCACGAGCCAATCCTCGGGATCTTGCAGGCCGTCGAACTTCTTGAAATTTTCGGGTAACTTGAACCCTTTTGGGACTCGAGTTTTTCGAACTCTTCTCGTAAAGCACGGGAGCCCACACATATCTTCATCGGCAAGCTCTGGCGAGTGCTGACGCTCCCTTCTTTCTTGTCGCGCTCTGTCCACCCTTACTTGGACTGGTCGTGTCTCTTGCTCCACTTGTTCTTGGTGGGTCTTGAACTCGCTGCGGTGGGTCGTGGACTATTTTGTCTAGGATTTTCTTCGGGAGGCGTTGTTGCAAACGCTGTTCCCATAACTCCTACTCCAGCCATCGCCATATTGAACAATGGTTCTCTCGGGTCCCCGGGAGGTGGTCTAGACGCAAGGATATACGCTTGTGTTGCCATGTAACCTGCCTCTGGCGTTTTTGGGATGATATTTCCCCTTTCATCGATCGACATAAAAGACATGTCGAGATTTTGAATTATATTTCCTCTTTACGCTTCGGGTATGTTTTGCGGACGAGATTGGGCTCTCCTTCGAGCCTCTCTCGTGACTCGTCTCCCAAATTTCCCGATTGTCGACTTAAATCCGCTCGGCGTCTGCTTGATACGGAAGCTGCCTCCTTTCTTCTATTTAGTGATGCTGTCTGTTTTTCCAACTCTCTGCTTACTCGAGCAAGTCTATATTGATATGCTTGAAGTTCTTGTACAGTAGTAGTGGTGGTCATAGGTTCTGAACCATCCATGGCCTTCGCAGCCCTATCCCATGCTTCTTGCGGGAGCTGTACTCTTGCGCGAGTTGAGGATCCAGGATATTTAGTGCCTAAGCCATGTCTGAGATCAGCGGGATCGACGTATGGATTTCCCAATTCGTCGAAAGCCTCTGACGTTTGCGGTTCTGATGTGCCTGCCCCTTCTACCACATAGATCTGATGATATTTTGCGCATTGATTTTTATCAGGATTGGTGACACCATCATATAGAGTGGTGAAGACCTTCCCGATGGCAGCAGACTTGTCGATGAAGTTGAAACTGTCGACGCTGTCGGAGTCGCTGCTTATAATGGAGTCCGCAGACGACTCGAAGGATGTGTTGCTGAAGATCTTGGCGAGCTTTCCGCTTGCCTTGTTGTCGATGAAGTATGGCGACGAAAACTCCTCGTCACTCGACGAAAAGTTAGAATCGACCGCTGAAAATTCCGACGAGATCGGAACTTCGAGACGGTAGGATCCTTCCTTGTTGACGCCAAATCGGAATTCTCCGAACGTCATGATGATGGGTTCTTCCAGATAGGCACATGCAACCATACGGGAGGGCGGGTGAGGAATAAAATTGAATAGATCAGTTTTTCCCTTGTTACCTCGATCCATCGCGTTGCTTGCTGTTGATGAAGTCGAAGATCTTGAACGTGCCATCGAGATCAGCTCCTTGCAACCTCTAATTCCCACAGACGGCGCCAATTGACAAAGGATTAACTTGTCAATGCCTACAGATTGTAGACTAGGGTTTTGCTAGAAGTAGAGGGCAAGTAGATCTCGAAGGTTCAGGCGAAAAGTACTCGACGATTATGAAAACTAGGGTTATGTTGACAGTAGATTCGATTCTTTCTTTGTCCCTCGACTCCCCTTTATATAGGAGGTGGAGCCGAGGGTTTCGCTTTGTACAAGTTACAGAGTCCGGGACGGTTTCTAACTCATCCCGCCAGATTACAAATAACTCTTCCTATTACAATTCTAGCTTTCCTTAATATATCTTGGACTCTCGAATCTTCTTATTCTTCGGGTAGTGGGCCTTCAGTAAACTCCGGGTACTATCTTCGGCAGGCCCATTTGGGATGCCTATGTCAGTGGGAGCGGGGATAGTGGGCGAAACCAGTATCGCCCACTCCACTGCGCGCGAAGCATTTCGCTGAAGCCAACCGCCGCCGCCGCCGCCCGATCTCCTCCCCCGCGCCCTTCCCGGCCGGATCCCGCTGTCATGGATCGTCCGCAAGAGCCGCCTGCCATCGGCGATGCATCTCCTCCGGCCGCGGTGGTCGATGTCGCCGTCGGAGCTGCGCCGAACGCCGGGGTGGTGTCGGCCATGATCTCCGCCACCATCCCGTCGAAGAGGAAGAGGATCCCGAAGATATTCTTCGAAGCACCTGCGGCGGCGGCCGCAGCTTCGCCGGCCGCAGCTTCGCCGGCCGAAGCCCCGCCAACAGCCAAGAAGGGGGGCAGGATGAATACCAAGGCGGCCGGGCCGAGGGGCGTCGCGCCGGCCAAGGTGCGGACAAAGGCAATCAACCGCATCGGCCTCGCGCCTCCACCGCCCTCCAAGGCCACGCCCTCTCCTCCCTCCGTTCCGTCCGATGCACCGCCCGCGCCGCCGCCATCCACCATGGACGTAGACAAGGTGTTCGATGTTGAGTCCACAACATCCTACATGGACATGCTCAACGGTTCCGCGGTGAATTTGGACGCCGGTATCGAAGCATTCGATGCCGAATGCAATGTCGAAGAGATTGATGAGGAGGAGGAGGATGAGGGTGACGAGGAGGAGGTGGTTGAGGTTGATCCGGCTGCCGCCGGTTCTTCGTCGACGCCGAAGCCACGCACGGCGAACTACAGCGAGATCGAAGACACCATCTTGGTCCGTGCTTGGAGCAAGGTGGGGATGGATGCGTGCACCGGAGTGGACCAAGGCGGCAAGCGCTATTGGCGGCGCATTGAGGATCTGTACCACCAGCTTAAGCCTCGCACGAAGAGCATGGCGGACAGATCCTACCGCTCCCTTGAAGGCCGATGGAATATCATCAAGCCGGCTTGTTCTCGTTGGCGTGCTGCCATGGATCAAGTGACCGACAACCCCGCTAGTGGATGCGTGCCGGAGGACTATGTAAGTTTTCCTTGTGTTGATGATGTGAAACATCACAAGCTATCCATATTATGTGTTGATGATGTGGAAACATCTCCTCTTACTATTGTTGTGCAGCCCAAGTATGCTAAACAACGGTACAAGGACATGGCCGGCTCGAAGAACAAGGAATTTCAATTTCAACATTGCTTTGCCATCCTTCAACATCTTCCTAAGTGGAAGTTGCGGGACAACGAGCCAAAGTGCAAGAAGGAGGCACTTCTCAACATGGATGATGAAGCGGAGGACATGAGTGGGAGAAACACCGGCAAGCCCGAGGGCAACAAGAAGGCCAAGGAGAGGGTCAAGGTAGAACAAGAAGCAGCTAGCTTCCGGGAGAAGTTGGATCAACTCATGAAGTCCAAGGAGGCATTGACGATGAAGACGTTGGAGACGAAGCTCCTCATCACCGACAAGAAGAGGGAGGTGAAGCTTGCCAAGGTGCAAGCAAGGAAGGAGCTTGACATGAAGATGATCGCAGCCAAAGAAGCCAAGGCCATGAAGGAGCTCTTGGCCGAGGAGAGGGAAATCATGATGATGCGCACCGACGGCATGGACGAGGATCAGCTGGCGTGGTGGAACGAGACCAAGGCGGATATCATTGCGAGGAAGAAGGCTGCGCGTCAAGCTCGTGCTCAAGGTGAGTCTCCGGCGAGCGGTGGCGCCGGTGGCGATGGATCATATGATGGTTGATCACATTTGGGAACTTCCGTGGCTTAAACATTGCTTATGATCGGGCTGTGATGTTAAAACTATGAATTATGCATCACATATTTTGGATGTGCTATGTTTGATGTGAAATTGTTGTGCAAATTGCTATCTAAAACCCTGTTTTGAGGGGCCGAAAACTCGGACGAGCTAGCAGACCCCGTATCCCCACCCCGTAAAACAGAATGTTTTACGGGGTGGGGATACGGGGTCTGCGCTCGTCCGAGTTTTCGGCCGGCGAAAACCCGATACAGGGCCCTCTACTCGCGTTTTACGGGGCGAAAAAATACGGGGCCTGTTAGACTTGCTCTAAGAAGAGCCGGCCGGTGGGTCTTACGACTCTTACCCCGACAAGAGGAAATGCAACGGCGATGAGGGCGGCCGGCAGACGTTCGACTGAGCTCAGCGGCGCGACGTGCGGGCAGATGGCGGCCATCAGGAGGAGGCCGAGGGAGATGCAGCAAACCCGCATGTGCTCCCGCAGCGCGTCGGCGACGTCGGCCCACCCGATCGCCCTCGCCACCCGCATGACCGCCGCGCCCCCGCCTCCCCCGTGCACTTCCACCCCGTCGTGGCCGTGTCCGTGTCCATGGTGGCCGTGCCCGCAGTGATGGCAGTGGTTGCCGTGGGCGCGAGGGGTGAAGAGAATGGAGCGGCGCGAGGCGAGGAGGAGCGGGTGCTTGGGGGCTATGGGTGGTAGGTGGGGAGCGCGGCGGCGGTGGAGGTGCGGGAAGGGACGAGGGGGCCTCGAGACGCGGAGGTGGGGCGGGGCGGAGGAGGACGCAATGGAGGCGGTGAATAATTGCATGGCTGATCGCCTGTGGTGCGGCGGCGAGGCCGAGGAATGTGGTGGCGGTAATGGCCGTGGTGGTAGTGAGCAGCTCAGGAAGGAGGGCTGGTCCACCGTCCACGGCTCGGCGTGGAGTTTTGTTCCCAGGGGCATGTGGGGGACGGGGGTAACCATGTCGTCATGGTGTCGATGGATGGCTTCCACCGTCGATTATATACAGTACTTCCTAAGATGGAGTGGCACCAATATGGGAGGTGCTTAATAAGATTCGATATACAAATTCAGAAAGAAGATTTGGTATTGCCCTCGAGAAAGGTATGTGTTGTGGGTATACTTCATGGGTGTACCATCGACAGTGCTTAGATCCGGCAAGCCCGG
Organism: Lolium rigidum; assembly: GCF_022539505.1. Lineage (NCBI taxonomy): Eukaryota > Viridiplantae > Streptophyta > Magnoliopsida > Poales > Poaceae > Lolium > Lolium rigidum. The sequence continues at coordinate 321,736,283 of NC_061508.1, read as the reverse complement.
GTGGCCCATAGACGGTGATGGTGGCATGAGGCCCATCGGGCGGCCCAGTTGCTGTTGATCATGAAGGATGAAGTCCGGCCCAGGATCAGATAGCCGGATCCGTACCGACCTTTGGAGGAACCCGGATCCATGGAGGCCCATGAGGAACCCGGATCCAGTACGACGTATAGGGGAGGCGGATCCTTGACGTACACGGCAAGATATTGTAACGTAGACTAAGCAATATGTAATCCGGCTAGGACTCTCCATGTAAACCCTAGATCCGTGCGCCTTTATAAGCCGGATCCCGGGAGCCCTAGAGGCACAACCACAACCATTGTAACAACGCTCAAGCGCCCAGATAATTCCAGACAAGCAGCAGTAGGCCCTGTCATCGTGCAGGTGTTCCGAAGCTGGGTAACTCGCGTACCACCGTCCCGTGTGCACACCGCCCTATGGCCCCTACTTCTTCTCCCCCTCGTGAGGATCCCTCCTCCGAGGTATCGTCGATTAGGCAACGACAGTTGGCGCCCACCGTGGGGCCAGAGGCGTCTGGAGGCCGGAACCGGGAGGGCTCCGCCATGGGAAGCTACGACGACTCGATCGCTGTGGGGCGCGTGCTCTACGCCGGGAATTTTCCGATCGTCCGTCCGGACGAATTCTGGATTCCGGCTAGAACAAACCCCGTCAAGCTCTCCATCGTCCCAATCGGCGGCATCCACATCTTCATCGGCGAGACCGTCGATTCCGACGGAAACGCACTGGTAAGTAACGCTGACGCGACCGCCGCTGAGCTGGACGCCGTCGCGAAGATCCGATCTGAGTCGCAGGAGCTTCTTAAGGAAGATTCCGCCTTGGATCAGGAAAAATCAAAACCCACCCAATCCGCCCCTGAGCAGGAGAAAACGGTGGAAGACCAATGCGGAACCGCCCGGGTCTCCCGTGTGTTAGAGAAGCAAAGGTGTCACTTCGTGCACTTCTTGGCCCATACCGCGAGAGACGCCCTCCACCAGGACGAGGCGGATCCTTTGCAGGTTGAGGCACCCGGAAACAACGTAGCTCCGGATCTGCCAGAAGCAGTCGGAGACAGCGACGCTCCGGGACAAGAGGAAGCCGGAAACCCTGAGGAATCTATCCTCGGAAACTTGAGCCCAAATTCCGATGATGCCTCCTCAATAGGCACAGAAGAATACAATCGCTTGACGAAGGAGCTCGCAATCGGGGAAGAAGATGACGGCGCTTCATCCATGAACACGAGAGGAATTCAACCGCAAGCTCGAGGAACTCGGAGGCGGTGAGCAAGCTGAAGTGGAATCCGCCCAGCCGATGCAGGTTCTAGCAACCGTGGCACCGCTGGATCAGCCGGACACGGAAGACGAAGCCTCCAACTCCAGCCCAGGACCATCCAACGTGCGGCCTCCCTTGGGACCACGACCGCGCAGGGATGTACTGTCACCAGAAGAGATAGTCGAGCAAGCACGCATGGATCTAGTCGCGCAGTCTGATATTCTCAACAAACCAATAACTCCAGAGGAGGCTGCAGACCCGGAGGCCTTAGAAGCCAAACGGCAGGAGATGCTGGCAACAGCTCAGAAGTTCGCCAGGACTGCAGCCGCAATGGCGGAAGAAAGAACCTTGGCTGCAAATTTTGTGGACTACTCCCTAAAGAAGGATCGTGAAGTCGACGAAATGATGGCAACAGCCAAGGGACTCCGAAAGGAGTGGCAGAAAAGGTTAGACTCTCGCGGAGCGGAGGCTGATAGAATCGCTCGAGAAGCCATCCCTCCCCGCAGGATTACCTTCGCAACACCCACGGAGCAGCAGCCGCTCGCAACTCCAAAGGATAACATGAAGAAGGCTGCAGAGCTCCTAAAGAAGAAGGACGAGGAGATTGACATCAACTACGTCCGGAAGCTCGTTGCTTCAGCAATGCAGCAACAGAGCAAGGCAGACACTTCGCGCAGGTTAGCATCCAATCCGGAGCAGTGCATATCCACCGCGCAGAAGGACGCCATAGCAAGTCAACACCGTGATGGCGAGTCGCGCACCGGATCTACGGAGCGCAGGAGGAAAGTCAGAGATCATCCAAATCCAATCCCCATACCATCGGATTCAACCCCGAAAGACCCGGCAAAGGGAAAGGATGCGATGTATACTGGCAGAGATAAGTACCGTGTTCCATCGCCACCACCCCGAGCTTCGCGTCCTCCGCTACCCCCTCGACGTCGCAGCCCTGCCGGAAACCCCGGCCCCATGGACCAGGTGGAATCAACATCCGCGACAGTATGCCGCCACCTAGAGACAGGAACAGGGAGCGTACGCTGGAGCAACGCAGAAGCCGGAATCAAGACCGTGAGCCTGAGCCTCGTCGAAATCAAGAACGCGACCCTGAGCCTCATAGAAGCCAAGGACGCGATCCGGAACCAAGGAGGAGCCGGAACGAGGAGTACGCACCTGAGCCACGCAGGAGCCGGAACGACGGAGGCGACCACCACCAAGAGGAAAGGAGCCACCGAAGCCGGAGCCAGCCGAGGGAGCCACGCCACGAGTCCGAAGGCGGAAGATCATCTTACAGGCCCCCTCGCAGATCTCCCTCGCCACCACCAAGTGGAGGCGGAGGTGGAGGCGGAGGCAGAGGCCGGAGATCCCGTTCCCGCTCAAAATCACCCGGTGGTGCCCCTCGTGATGCCCGGGATCGCCTCAACGAGTACAGATCCGACTACATCGGTCCAAGGTGCTTTGGCCGGATGATCCGAGAGGAACCAAAGCCAAGAAGCCTGAACCTTAAGCTACCAGGAAATCTGAAGCATTATGATGGCAGCGAGAGGCCGGATACCTGGATCGAGGATTACTACAATGCGAGTAACCTTCGCCGGAGGAACCCCGAATATAGCCTCGCCGCATGCTCCAGTTGTACCTTATTGGTCCAGCTCGTGTTTGGCTCAGTGACCTTGAGGAGAACACTATCTTTTGCTGGTTGGACCTGAAGAAGGCTTTCGAGAACCACTTCAGGGGTACCTACAAGAGACCGGCCACCACCAGCGATCTTCAAGCTTGCATCCGGAAGAAGGGCGAGACATCTAGAAGCTTCCTCACCCGATGGTTGGCAACCGTAAACGAGTGCGAGAACGTAGATAACCGCACAGCAATGCACGCCTTCATTGGTGGTTTGCGGCGTGGGGGCTCGCTGCGCCACAAGCTTACACGCCCGGTGAACGCGAACAAACTCACTCTTGACAAGATGATAAACATCGCCGGCGATCATACTGCCGCCGATGACGACGCAGGCGGAGATCTCGCAGCTACGGCCATACCCCCGCACCAACGAAGAAAAACCGTGATAACGGCGTCGGCAGCGAGCAACAAGCGGAAGAACCCCCCGAAGACCGGAAGGGCGGAGGATCCGACATGGTAGCCATGACGTTCCAACGCGGAGGTCCGAGGAGGCGGAAGAGGCCGCGGACATGGAGGCGGAGCGGGCAGGGGCCGGCGAGCGCGCCGACGAGGTCACCGCAGCCGGATCCCGCGCCCCCAAACTTATGAAGAATACGAGGATATGCCGTGCCCGGCTCATCCGGATCCGGCTACGGGCAAATCCACCCATACCAATCGCAAGCCGCAAGTGGGTCAACGATCCGAAGAATGACCCGGAGGCGAGGATACAAGCGAGCCCGGAAGCACCGCCCGCGCGGCAAAGGAGGCAAGGGCAAGAACAAGGACAAAGAGGAGGACAGTTCCGAAGCCATGGACGAGGATGACGCTTCGCCGGAACCCAAGGAGGGTACCGCAGCTAACAAATCTAACCCCTTTGGCAAGAAGAGTGTCGGAACTTACCACACCTTCCTCGGAACCCCAACTGTCCGCGCGAAAAAATCAGCGCTCCGGATCTTGAACGCCACAGTTCCGGCTGTGCCGCAGTATGTCAAGTGGTCGGAGAAAGCCTGTACGTTTGACAGGTCGGATCACCCGGCCGTCATCCCCAAAGAGTGCTACGCCCTGGTTGTGAGTCCCCGCATAGACGGGTATGACTTCTCCAAGTGTCTTATGGACGGAGGAGCTAGCCTGAACATCATGTACCTGGAGACCCTGGAGAAGATGAACCTCACCAAGGAACAGCTCAAGCACAGCACCACTGAATTTCATGGTGTGGTTCCGGGTAAGAAGGCAAACTCTCTGGGCAGCATCAAACTTCCCGTGGCCTTCGGCAATGTGAACAACTACCGCGAAGAGATGATCACGTTTGAAGTGGTGCCCTTCAAAGCTCCTACCACGTGATCTTTGGCAGGCCCACCTACCACAAGTTCCACGCCGGAGCATGCTACATCTACAACAAGCTCAAGATTCCGGGTCCTAACGGTTGGATCACCGTGTCCAGGAGACTACAAGAAAGCTAGGGACTGCGAGGAAGGCGAAGCCGCCTTTGCGGAATCCGTCATATCCGGAGAGGAGCCGCAAGGCTACGAGCCGCGGTGGATCCGACCGAGATGCGGACCACCAAGAAGCAGATCTCCGAACAGAAGACCTCGTTCAAGGCCGCGATAGAAACCAAGAAGCATGACCTCGTCGAAGGTGACAGCTCCAAGCAGGTTTCTGTCGGAGCCAACATGGACCCCAAATAGGAAAGCGCGCTCGTCGAGTTCCTCAGAGCTAACATGGATATCTTCGCATGGCAACCTTCTGACATGTCCGGAGTACCAAGGGAACTCGCCGAGCACTACCTCAACATAAATCCGGGTGCAAAACCGGTGAAGCAAGCTATGCGACGCTTTGGAGACAAGAAGCGCCGCGCCATAGGAATGGAATTAGCAAAGTTACTAGAGGCAGGTTTTGTAGTAGAAGTTATCCATACCGATTGGGTCGCAAACCCCGTCCTTGTACCCAAAAAGAATTCTGAAATACTAAGAATGTGCATCGATTACTCCGGCGTGAATAAGCATTGTCCGAAAGATCCGTTCCCTTTGCCGCGCATTGACCAAGTCATTGATTCGACGGCGGGGGCGGAACTTCTGTGTTTTCTTGACGCATATTCCGGGTATCATCAGATCTTGATGAAGGAGTCTGACCAAAAGGCGACCTCTTTCATCACACCCTTCGGCACATACTGCTATGTTACCATGCCTTTTGGCTTGAAAACCGCAGGTGCCACATACCAACGTACGATGCAGCGGTGCCTGAAGGACCAAATTGGCCGGAACGTGCACGCCTACGTCGACGACATCGCGGTCATGACCCGAAAGGGATCCGACCTGCTGAGCGACCTCAAGGAAACCTTTGATAATCTCCGACGGTACAAGATGATGTTGAATCCGCTGAAGTGCGTCTTTGGCGTACCAGCAGGAAAACTCCTTGGCTTCATTGTTTCTCACAGGGGCATTGAAGTTAACCCGGAAAAGATCAAGGCTATCCTGAACATCAAAAGGCCAACTTGTCTCAAAGATGTGCAACGATTAACTGGTTGCGTTGCGGCAATCAGCAGATTTGTTAGCCGTCTTGGCGAGAAAGCCCTACCTCTATACAAGCTGCTGAAGAAAACGAGACAAATTTGTCCGGGATGAGGCAGCGAGATAAAGCACTTCAGGAGTTGAAGAACATACTCTCCTCCCCACCTATATTGGCAGCTCCAGCTGAGTCAGAGCCTATGCTCCTCTACATAGCGGCTACCAACAAAGTTATCAGCCTCGTAATCGTGGTGGTGCGAAAGGAAGAAGGATTTGAGCACGGAGTCCAAAGGCCTGTCTATTACATTAGCGAAGTCCCGACGGAATCCAAGCAGAGATACCCTCACTTTCAGAAGCTAGCATACGGAGTTTTCCTAGGCAGCCGGAAGCTGAGACACTACTTCCAGGAGCACCCAATGACAGTGGTGAGCAAGGCTCCCCTGGCAACAATCATCAACAACTCTGACGCAACAGGACGCGTAGCAAAATGGGGCATCGAGTTATCTGCCTTTTACATCAACTACGAAGCCCGAACTGCAATCAAGTCTCAAGTTCTAGCGGATTTCATCGCGGATTGGACTGAAGCACCGGAGGGCACACCTGTGCCGGAACCTGAAGCTTGGGTCATGCACTTTGACGGATCCAAGCAACATCAAGGCTCGGGGGCTGGAGTTACCCTGAAGTCACCTACCGGAGAAGAACTGCAGTACGTTCTGCAGATTCACTTCGAAGCAACCAATAATATGGCGGAATACGAGGCTCTACTACACGGTCTGCGCATCGCTAAGGAAATTGGGATCAAGCACATCATATGTTGCGGAGATTCCGACTTGGTGGCACAACAAGTAGCCGGAACCTGGAACGCCAGAAACTCCATCATGGCGGCTTACAGAGACGAAGTGGACGAGATCGCCAAGTGCTTCCTCGGATACGAAGTCAAGTACGTCAGGAGAGACGATAACACGGCAGCCAGACATGCTCGTCCAAGCTCGGATCCGGCAGGAAACCAATTCCGCCCGGAGTGTTCCTTGAGCATCTCCGAGTACCCTCAGTAAAGGGTGCAAACCCGGAAAATCCCGATCTGGCAGTTTCTCCGGCTAAGGAAGTGATGGCAATCATTCCGGCCTGGACTCAGACGTTTCTGGACTATCTCATTGATCAAAAGTTGCCGGAGGACGAGGTCCACGCACGTCAGATCATCAGACGAGCAAGATCCTACACAATTGTTGATGGACAGCTCTACAAACGAAGTGCAAACGGGGTTTTTCTCAAATGCGTCTCTAGTCAAGATGGCATTGAAATCCTCAGAGAGATCCACGCAGGGGATTGCGGGCATCATGCCGCCCCCAGATCCCTCGTTGCAAAAGCTTTTCGGTTAGGATTTTACTGGCTAACAGCTAAAGAAGACGCTGACAAGCTGGTGAAAACTTGCCGCGGTTGTCAGTACTACGCTACTCAACCAAACGCTCCAGCCCAAGAGCTGAGGACCATCCCTATCACCTGGCCGTTCGCGGTCTGGGGGCTCGATATGGTTGGTAAGTTAAAGAAATCATCTCCTGGCGGTCATGAATACCTCCTGGTCGCTATTGACAAGTTCAGTAAGTGGATCGAGGCAAAGCCAGTGAGAAAAGCCGACGGTGCTACGGCACTAAAATTTGTTTGCAGCCTCGTAACGAGATTCGGCATCCCACACAGCATAATCACAGACAATGGCACAAACTTTGCGCAGGGAGAACTCAAGGATTACTGCGATGAAGTTGGGATCCGGCTTGACCTTGCGTCTGTGGCTCATCCACAATCTAATGGTCAGGTCGAACGAGCCAATGGCCTTATACTAGCCGGAATCAAACCTCGCCTTGAAGAACCGCTGCGCCGCGCAGCCGGAGCTTGGGCTGATGAGCTGGACTCTGTTCTGTGGAGTTTACGAACTACCCCTAACGAGTCAACAGGATTTACTCCTTTCTTCCTGGTATACGGATCCGAGCTGTGCTCCCCACTGACATCATCCATGATTCACCGCGAGTTTCCGCCTACAATGAAGAAACCGCTGACGAGGCTCGACAGCTATCTGTGGACCTGATCGAAGAAGCTCGGAATCTAGCTGACCAACGCTCCACCATTTACCAGCAGAAGCTCCGACGCTATCATAGCCGTCGAGTTCGGAACCGTTCGTTCATGGTCGGAGACTTAGTCCTCCGCCTTCGCCAGGTGAAAGATCACAAGTTGCAAACTCCATGGGAAGGACCTTTTGTCATCAGCAAAGTACTACACAACGGATCCTATTACCTCGTTGATTTCCGGGAACTAAAGGATAGACCCGCTAACTGGCATCGGAAACGAAAACGAGAAGATCCGGGTGACATATATGATGAAACAGATCGTCCCTGGAACATAGCACAGCCTACGTCCTTTCCACACTTAGCGCTTTACGCATTACATACCTTGTAATATCTATGATACATGATCAATGAAATAAAGCTTTTGGTTCACTCTTAGAGTCATTTACCTCCTTTAATTTTTCATTTCTGGATCGTGTATGTTTTTTCCGACTAAAACCGCAGAGCTGGATCTTTCCGCCTAAGCGTGTACGAAAGTTGTGATTTTCAAAATCGTTCCTTAGGACGTAAGCTTAAGTTTTCTGGCGGAAATTTTTTCTGTTGCAAACCCATGGATTCCTGGTAGCGACTTCCGGCACTTGGGCTGGGGGCTTGTTTCCGCGGTTATTGACGGATTGCCATTGGGCTTCGTCGCCGGCGGCGAGCGTTCCGGCACGGGTTTTCCGGCTCGTGGAAGGTCAAGTGGGCAAGCCGGAAATTATCAAACCAGCACTTGCTTTCAAGAAACAACACATGCACATAATATAAAAACGGATAGCAGGATAAGTATTTTCCGCCCACGCATGCATGCCTGTTTCGTCCCTAACTACTTAAGAATTTAAGTTATGTTACAAACCCACTCCGGGGCCAAAATGATGCAACTTGTTTCATTGTTTAAAACAGGAACTCTACTCGGAGTCCTCTTCTTCAGATTGCTGGTAGGTGGAGCCGCCGTCGCTGTCACCAGATCCGGCCTTGGAGTCGTCACCAGAGTCCCCTCCGGAATGCTCGCCGCTTGACCCGGAGCCTTCCCCATAATACTCCGGTTCACCCGCTTCCTCCTCTGCATCGGAAAATCCCGAGGGCAGATCGTGTTGGTTGTACCAGAACGAGTGATCCACTCGCCTGACAAACAACTGCTCGTAGCCTTCGGTCTCCGCGAGGAGGGCACCCATGTCGGAATCCTCGGGGGCTCCGCGTGCAACATCCGCCAGTTTGAGCGCGGGGAAGTGAGCCTTGCAGGTGGCCAGGACTAGGGAGGCGACTCCGCGTGCTGAAGACTTTTGCCAGTCCTTGATGAAATCCGGCACTTGTTGCATAAGTTTGGTCATTGTATCGATCACAGTGGTTTTTGCCTTCTTCAAAGACAAGGTCTTGGCAATTCCGCGACAGGCTTCGAATAGCGCGTCGATTGAAATCCGCGCTTCATCGTATGCCTCCGTCCTCTTCAGATTCGATTCCTTTGACCATTCAAAGCCGAGACTTGCTCGTGAAACAAGGAGGTTCAATTCCGTTAGAAAGAAAGCTTACAAGGTAGTCGGAGCAACGACACGGAAAACGCTTACGGAAGATAAGTTTGTCAATGGCCTCCGCCTCCGCTTCCAGAACTTTGTTCTTGGATATCACGGAAATCACGCGGCCTTGGCTTTTCTCCAGTTTTTCATTCAGTTCCGCCGGGTCACGGGCATGTTTTTCGGACAGCTCTTTCCTCGCTTGATTCTCGTGGGAAGCGGATTTCTTCACAAAGTCCTTGAGTGATTCGTTCTCCGCCTCAAGCACCTGGACCTTGGCGGATAGCTCGTCGAACTTGGAGTGCTTGGCAGTCTCTTCTGAAGGCGGAAAAATTACACATATTATGCATCCTGAACAATTATATCAGAACAAAAAAGCAAGACCCAGATCTCGTACCCTGAAGGCGGGACTCAAGAAGTCGGATAGCTTGTTGGCTATTTTCCGCGTTCTGGCGCAGCCCCTCGATCTCCGTAATCTGCTCCAGCACGTGCACGCGCAGATCTTCGTGCAATTTCCGCGTGGTCTGCAAAGCAGCAAAGAGTTAGTCGGACATTTAAAATCTTGGGGGCTAGCGAGGAATTTAAAGTCTTGGTTCAAAAATTTTAAATTTCCGCCTCAGGTACATTTTGGGAAAGCATCGGTTAATACATGTTACACGGAAATATATCACCCAATGCTTGGGGGCTAGTGTTACCTGCCGCACTTCCCTGTGCTTGGCGAAAAATTCCTTCGAGCTGTCCTCCGGGTCGGCGAGTTCACGCACCTCCTCGTCCGGCTTCCCCCACACTTTGTTCAGCATGTCGGAAACTTCCGCGTGGCGCTGTGAGAGGGTAAGCTTTTGAAGGGACGGAGTTGGTTGGAGGTGGACTCGAGTCGCGTTGGTAACTTGAAGGAGCTTTGCCTTTTGCTCTTTTTCTTCTTCTGTCGGCCCCGCGAAAGCGGAGCTTGGCTGAGCTGACGGAGGAACGGGTGAGGAGGTCCGCTTGGCGGAGTCGCCGTGCTGGGCGGAATCTTCAGGAAGATCATCAACATTGATGATATCTTTCGGATCCGGCTTGGAGGCGGATGAAGCCTTGGGCGGAACTTCAACCTCAGGAGTAACAGGAATAGAAGCCGGAGACGGCTTGGCCTTCTTCTTCGGGGCCCTTGGGGCCTTGGGGGGCTGGCTTCCGGAACTTCAGAAAAAACATAAAAGTATAAGTTTGAGCGTGAAACCAGAACTTGGATCTCGGAAACAGGCGCTTACCCGGAAGGTTTGAAGAAATGCTGGACATCAGGTTGCCCCTTGTTGCTGGTGTCAATCAGTGAAAGGCGCTTCTTTTCCGCCTCCGCTCTCCGGGTAGCAGCAGTGCTAGGCACTTCGCGGGCGCGTTTCGCATGGGGGCTGGAAGGAGCGGCCTTCTTCCTCTTCGCGGGGCGGGAGTCCTCGGGAGCTTCCGCCTCCGACGCGGCATCCGGATCCGTGTTTCCGGTGGAAGGAACTCAGAGAAGAGTTCCGAGTTCAATTTCTTCGAGCGCTTCGAGCTGGTACAGAGTTAAACACTTAGATAAAAATTTGAATGCGAAAAGAAACAAGAGATTACAGTCAAGCCGACGTACCGCGGTTCCGGAACCATTCATGAGAATATCTTTGTTGCACACGTGAACGCGGAGTTCACGCGGAACTTTGATGAGGACCCGGATTCTTTTGTCGAGGGCGTCGGCGGAGAGGTTGTCTTTTGTGACGCGCATCGGGTCATCGCGCCCTGTGTACTGGAACATCAAGCGGTCCCTCGTGTTGAAGCGGCTGGATCCGCTTGGTGAACCAGGAAAGGGTCAAGTCCTTCCCCGTCAACCCCTCTTCCGTAAGCTTGCAGATCCGCCTGACGGCGCGCGTGAGCTGGAGTGACTCGGAGATGTGGGGGCAATGCGACCATGTCGGAAGCTCGGTGGCGGGGCAGTTCTTGAACGGTGGCAGTTTTCTTGCGTTCGCAGGGTCGGAGACGTCCTTCAAGTAGAAGAAGCCTGCGGACCAGTACCGCGCAGATTCGTGGCGGACGGTGTGGGGATAGACGCGGCCCGGGCGAATCATAAAGGTGATGGTTCCGCATGTCGCCAGTTCGGAGGACTGCCGGATCCTCTCCTTCTTGACTGTGAAATAATATTGGAACAAGGAGAGCTCGGGAGTTACCCGGAGATGGCCTTCGCAGAGTGACGTGATTGCTGATCGCAAGCACGCTGTTCGGAGAAATGTTGTGGGGTTGGAGCCCATAGGCCTTCAGAATCTCGAGGAAGAAGTCCGAAGGCGGAAATGAGAAGCCTCGCTCCACCAACGCCTTCGTCAGCACCATCTCGTTGTCCTGAGGGGCCGGGGCTAAGGCACTCGGAGTCGCCCTCCAGCTTCCGGGTTGCAAGAACCCTTCTCCCTCCAAGTTTTGCAGTTCAATGTTAGTGGTGGTGCAAGGCCACCATTTACCTTTGGATTCCGAGTCCCGTTGACGAGCTTTGGATTTTTTGGCAGCCATTTCTTCCGCCTTCTTCTCCGCCTCAGATGTTTTTTCGGGGACAGCTGAGGTGCCCTCGATGTCCTTGCCGGAATCCTTAGTAGGATCCAGCTGTACTGGGATGAAGGGAGGCGGAGCGGAGGAAAGGGGCGTCGCCATGATCGGCTCGTCGGCAGGAGGCGGAGTCGAGGACGACATCTGAAGATGTAAAAGCAGTAGCGGAAAGCGTAACTTAGTCGGATCCTCGTCGTCAACCTAGCACTCATCCCTACCAACTACTGCAAAGGATCGAAGCTCGGAGAACTTACCGCAATGGAGTTCGCGGTGGTCGGAGTTGCCGGCGGCGAGGTTTTTTGTGCGGTGGCTCGTCGGAGTTAAGAACACGAAGAACACCACGGTGGTGGACTCGCTCCGGTGATACTCCGGCGACTTTCCGGCGAGTTCCGGCACGGCGGAGGAAAAGCTCACGGGCGGCGCTGTGTAGAGAGGTGAGAATGAGGGAGTGAATGAGAAGCTGGGGTTGACGGTGGATATTTATAGGCTGAGGGATGAGATTCGTGCTCCACATCCTGTGGTCGGAACGCAAGCGTCGCGCCGTTGGATGCATGACACGTGTCCCAAACCCTAACAGTAAAAATGGCTAGAGATAAGTTACCGCACGAACCGCGCGAAAATGGCGCCAGAGTTGGCGGAACCGTTTGAGTCTGTTAAGACTCCGGGTAAAAGCGCGAAGATAAGCAGTTCACATTCGCAAGCAGGGGAGTAACCCGGAAACATGCTTTAAGGTCGTCGATGGATGAAGTCCCGCAGGATGGGAAATTTTCCGACTTAAGTTGGAAAAAAAAGATATGAAGTTGGAGTTCTTCAACTTTCTCCGCGTTACCATCGATGCCGGAGATCATAAGGTGCAAGCATGGCGGAAATTGCGAGGAGAAACTCGGAGAACTACGGGGGCTACTGTTGTGGGTATACTTCATGGGTGTACCATCGACGAGTGCTTAGATCCGGCAAGCTCCGGGTGGCCCATAGACGGTGATGGTGGCATGAGGCCCATCGGGCGGCCCAGTTGCTGTTGATCATGAAGGATGAAGTCCGGCCCAGGATCAGATAGCCGGATCCGTACCGACCTTTGGAGGAACCCGGATCCATGGAGGCCCATGAGGAACCCGGATCCAGTACGACGTATAGGGGAGGCGGATCCTTGACGTACACGGCAAGATATTGTAACGTAGACTAAGCAATCTGTAATCCGGCTAGGACTCTTCATGTAAACCCTAGATCCGTGCGCCTTTATAAGCCGGATCCCGGGAGCCCTAGAGGCACAACCACAACCATTGTAACAACGCTCAAGCGCCCAGATAATTCCAGACAAGCAGCAGTAGACCCTATCATCGTGCAGGTGTTCCGAAGCTGGGTAACTCGCGTACCACCGTCCCGTGTGCACACCGCCCTATGGCTCCTACTTCTTCTCCCCCTCGTGAGGATCCCTCCTCCGAGGTATCGTCGATTAGGCAACGACAGTATGTTTAGCTCAAATTCGTCTGACAGTCTTGCAAGTCGCAATCCATTCCTGTCAATCCAATGGAGCTGGTAGAAAACAAAGACTCAAATCGATCGAACTACTACTTCAGGTTAAATTCACCTCGCACACATGCCTCCACTTCCACTTCTTTTCCTAGAATTACTTGGTTAGACTATCATACTAGCTATATATGTACTATAACATTGCACCACAACCTTTTCGGGATTTTGAAGTCTCAAAATCCACATTCACTGTCTTATCGATGGTTTTCATCTAGTGCTTCACACAATGCTCCTAAGTTTACATGCTTACAGCTGTAACAAAAGAAGAGAAGAGGTAAGAGGAAATTATGCAGGCTTGCATACAATCCATTTCCTTCTGCGGGACGATGTTCCTGTCTCAACAACCCCGGGCCTTTACGAGAAAAGCCACTTATGGAGACTTCTTAATTATGATATTTCTTATATCTTTTTCCTTTTACAAACATTGTAAATGTGCTTGTCTACATTCGCTTATATTTCTTTCGATAGGGGGGCATTCGCTTATAAATGATACAACCGGATTTACAAGGGAATTTCATAACAACTAGGACAAATGCCCGTGCGTTGCCACGGGATAGGAAATTTTAGTAGATAATAAACTGAAGCATGTGTCCTAATTTATGTGTGTTCAAATGATTGCTTAACTGTGTTAAACTTGCTTCCATTTTCCTATAATCCCTTTAGTATATGCCTCAAGTTTATATCATCATCGTACTTGGAAACATAATTTTAAAATGTAATATTTGTATACTTGGTCCGATCTGTATTAGTCAACTCTACTTTGTGTCAATCACATCATAAAAAGTTCAGGCAATATGAAAAAGCCAGAAAATAAATTATATTGTTCCAACTTTACACAAAGATGTAGTGATATGCATAGATCATTCATAGACATTTAGATAAAAAATTACAATAAATTATTATTCAGATACATGAAAAGACAACTCACACATATACCAAATCGTGGATCATTGGTTAATGACCATCCAAAGACACATAAAGATCGAGGTGATGGAATAGTTTCTTATCACAACACACACCACACACAAAAAATTAACCTATCAAAAACATGTAGACATCATTTCAGGTGCGGCGGTTCCCAAGTTAGGACCAGTGGAAGACAAGCTGGACCGAATAATAGGGTGCATTGAGATAGAGCGAAGTCAAATTGTCCATAGGGTGATCTCCAACAGAACCACCAAATACGCCCAAGCAAACGGAGGCAAAGGGATATTTTTTTGTGTCAAAGAGGGAGTAAGATCTACAATAGAAATTATGAAGTTACCAGTAAATGAACGGTATATAATAAATAATACATTGAATTCATTGGTGAATAATAAATGAACACAAGAACAAATTGGGGGATAAATAAATAATCAACCCATGTAATATTTGGAAACAAATAAGTATTTAAATTATTTTCAAATAATGTTTCTAATTGGTTCACGGAACCATTTTTACAGTTTTATTGCCCAAAGAGTGATAGTAAAACTCTTTGTTACAGATATATTAAAGAAACAACATATTGCTTAATTATGTGATGGATTGAAACGTGTTTGAAAATATGATTTATAAATGAATAATGTGAGAGGGGAATAAATAATATTAATGATCGATCTATTACCTAACATTTGGTACAGATTGCCAAAGTTGCATTTCCAAATTATCTAACATGTGAACTGAATAGACAAAATGTACAAAATCGCACAACACAGATGAAGTAAACTATCAACAAACTACCATGGCCCTTGAGTTAGTTCCTACAATATTTCATGGTTCTGGAATAATATACGAACATAACAATACTTTTTTGTTCATCAAAAAAGTGTCGGTGAATTAATTTTCTAGAACATCCATATCCAAAGAAGAACCGGTAAAGTACGTATGTTGAGCAAGCATTGTCTCCAATATAAGCCTCTTCCCCAAACAGGAATATGCGTCAGGTCCTCCTTAAGTTCTTCTTTAGAAAAGATACAGAAGTCGTATATGCTCTGAATGAACCTGCACCCCACAAAATAATTTATTTTAGCACCAGCATGTGCACCTTATGAATCCAAAAGGGCAAACAATGATACCAACAATTATCTCAGATATGATTAGTCTAGCACCTACAGGCGTTTTAAAATTCAGCTCAAGACACATTTGATAACTAAACCATAAATCATTGGCTCATGGACAGAACCTGCCTAGCCAACGTACTGATAATTTGGCTCCTTTCATTTCCTTTCTCCAAAATATGCTACAAAAGAGCTACATTATAACAGAGGATGCTGCACTTTTGCTGAAACCAATATCAGTGGTTTAAGTTGGATGGTAGACACTGGAAGGTTGGGAGTGCAGACCATGTTTGTCAACTATTTCAGCTGCATTCATGACATTAGGAATATCTTGTTTGTTTGCAAATACAAGGAACACATCATCACGCAGCTCATCCTATATCACAGAAAGTTACCCTGATAATTACGAATTGGGTAATATAGAATGGAAACAAAATCTAAATGTTCTATTGTCTACAAAGTAGAAATAGAAGGGAAACCAAATGCTGAGATGGAGAAGGCTCACCGTCTGAACTTCCGCCTCTCATGCACCAGCTCGCGTCCCTGCTCCCAACTCTTTGTCGTGCAGCTGCCCCTTGGTACTACATGAGAGCCTGCAGGAAGAAGATGGCAAGGTCACAAATCAAATAGACGAATCCAGGGCAAAGATGGAGGATGAGAAACTTTAGTTTTACGACAACTTCAGTCCATATACTCCTGTAAATACCAAGTCAGTGGCATAGCACATTTTCAATATAGCTATATGATTCTACATCTTGTACAAATCGATAGGAAAGATATTGTATGTCTAGCAAGCTACAAACAGACAACCCTCCAAAGAAGATCCTAAAGGATACTAATCCTCTTTATTAGCTCATAAATTGTTAAATTGAAATGCCAAGAGCCCAATTATGACTGGAAGGACAGTCTGCAGACATTTACAGTTTTGGCAGTATCAATGCAGGCTTTCTGGTTAAACTAAAGTTTGAGTGAAATTTGTTAGCCATCTTTCCATGCTAATTTAAGACTTTTATACAATGGATATTTGTAGTCCAATGCTTTTTAACAGTAAACTATAGGAACAAATAACCATTGATTGGATTGTACATACATACATTTTTTCTTGATTATTCACTCCCTGGATTTACAACATTGAACTTGTGAAAAAAATAAGATCCCTAGGATACATAAACATAGAGACAATATCCTTCTCATTTTTGTTTTGTATGAAATGGTGTAATTCTCTAATCTAATTAATTGTCACATGAATATTTGATATTTCATACTCTTCAGACAGAGCTTACAAGATATAAATGTGATCCTAAGACCGCAGTAGTAGGATAATGCAAGTAAATGCGTAACATATGCCGCTTCCTGGAATACAAGCTTACCATCGTCAGCCAAAATTGGGTGAGTATATAAAGGACATATTTCTTCACCAAACAATTGTACCAAAAAAATAATGTCTTTCTAGGTTTTGTATTCCCATACCACATGAAAACTACTGGGTAGGATGCACGCCCGCAATAGTTGCCAATAGCACGCAAAATGCCGGCTCGAGGAGAAATACGGCATGAAAAATTCTGTCCCGATCTATCTCGGAAAATTTTCTATGGAAAGGAGAATCAATTGCAATACATCACCCCATTGAAATCATCGTTTGTGTCCCACTAAAAACACAAGCCCAAAATGACCAGTGAAAAGACTAAAAAATATAGCGGCAGCTTTAGTTACAGAAGCATACTGATGCAGTGCATGTAGTCACAGCAAGACTCACATCCTCACGTCTTCCATGGACTGAACCACATCCCTCCACAAAGTGGCCACCACTTGATCTGCAAAAACCATCACCTTCAATCTTGGGCGTCTTAAACTTTCTTGTTTGAACAACACCAAATTACTGCACCCATAAGGACACAAATTAGATAACTAAATACCGGTGTTGGTATACATAAAAAATAAGACACAAGACAACATAGATTTATAAAGGAATATTGGGCAACATCTGAACCAACCTATACCAAATGGGGATATTCTTGATGACGAGCGTATGAGGCGCACTGCAGCATCATATATCATATCATATCATATCAAATTGCATAGAGAACCATCTATTGGCCAGATATTGCAAGCATACGTTTTCAAATGAGGCGAACACTGAACAAGAAAACTGAATTATGTAGGTGTAAGGACAAATGAGAGAAGAGACAAATTCAGAACATTAAATACTAAATAGCCTTGACAACATGAGCAATCGGAGTGGTACCAAAAGTAACATCAAAATAGAGTTTAGCTAATGTTACATGAACCACTGATTGGCATAAATTGTACTTGGACCATCGTTGTTTGCCTAGGAAAGCTAGCTTGTTCCAACAATACCTAGTAGCGTCAGGGGAAGCTGCATCCTGCACGCCACCCAAATTACCGGCGCTATGCGGGAACAACATGGTTTCCTTCCTCCCTGGGTCCTCGCCATCTGCTACGAGCAAGGCAATCTTTGTTTCAGCATCACCTAAACACAAACAAACAAAACCGTGCTAGAATCACAGAGCTGGAATCCTCAATTCGAGCAGCGCGCATCAAAATTTCAGACCAAATCGACCAAAATTCCAAACATAAATACACATATCTTGCCAGAAATCCTCTGACAGGACTGTTCTTGTATAGATATTGCAATCTAATTAAGAGGAGGAGGAGGAGGAGAGATGCAAACCAAATTGGGTCTTTCGCTTGCCGAAGATGACTCATGGCAGCAGATGGGGGGTTCTATGCAGCTATGCACGCACCTCCCATCTATGTTCATACACAAATGGCTCAACCAAAAGCATCCCCATCATTACATTTCATTCGATTTATATTGAAGAAATCAGTACACATGGTTAGCTCTACAGCTAAGCTCACCAACAAAATAATGAGCATGTGACGAGGGCAATCTCTGGGAGTGCCGACGCAACTAATGACACAAGACATTCATGCAAGGGCCGCCCCTTCATCTAATCTGGCCACACGCTACTAATCAAAACGGACAGCACTGAATTATACTCAGAACTACCATCCGACGAGATCATCAAATCTAATCAAACATTCCATCACTAAGGAGAGGTAGTCTAATTCAACCGATACGCACAGTGCCACGATTTTTTGACCGAACTGAAACAACAAGTCAACAACACCACGGAATCCTAATCGAGAACCGAGCCCTAATGCCGAGCACAGATTGACCCAAACCCTAGTTCACGCCGCGTCCACAAAAACGAGCGGCGAGCTAACCAAATCGACGCCCAGGAGCGCGAGCACATCCAGATCGGATCCTCCTACCTACCAAAGCGATCGGCTTCGAACAAATCGAATCGAGGCTAACGATGACGAAGAAAACCAGGGGGGCGGAGGAGGGCCGCGAGTTCTCACCTCGGGTGTGGGGGTGATTCTGCGGAGGAATCCAATCGGAGAGGCTGCGGGCGGCGGGCGGCGGCGTCGAGGCGACGGAGTGGTCCTCAGGCGGCAGGTCGCCGGGCGGGAACAAGCCAGCCACTCATGGTAGACGGTGTGGCGGCGTCGTAGGGCTCGAGCGGCGGTGTGGCAACGTTGGTGGTTGGGTCGGGCGTGGCGTGCAGATGGGAGACATGGAGATGGACGGCGGCCGATGTGCGGTCGTGGGTGGGTTGAGAGAAGCGATGGTTTTGACGAAGCGGTTTTTTCGCGAGGCACGGTTTGCGGGACGACGAACGACCAAGGACGACCAAATGTATTGTGGCAGAATAAGGAATCACTTTAATCTTTTTAAGTAGTAGAGATAACAACAATGAAGATTTGTCTCTAACCTTCATTCCTTGAGCAGTGCAAAGCTGCTACAACAAAACGTAAGACAAGGAAATTTCTCTCTAAAGAACGAATTTAAGTCCTATAGACCGAGAAAAATAAAAGTCACATGTGTATCACTGAGGCCTCCTCGGTGCATCGGATTATTTTGTTGGAGTAGCAAATATACCAGGTTGAACCCATCGGCGCACTTCCGTTACGATCGACGTTGGTATAACTGTCTCGACAGTCCCAGCAACTAAATCGTATGCATATATATTTGTGATGTTCTTCAGTGTGGGAGGTCCTGATGTGCTAGTAATATACATGGTTGCCTTTGTTCCATCTGAGCTCTCTGTCACTGAGCCGCTGCATCGTCTTGGATAGAATGTGTAGACTTTCCTCTCGCCTTCCTCCTTCACACGGATAGACTGACCCTTGCACAGAAACCAGCTGGTGTCATCCAGCTCCTGGCCATCAAGTGGCGACCACTCCAAAGCTTCCATGTCCAGCTTGAAGAACTTGAAAGCACTTCCCCCCATCGCTCGAAGGCAAGATACGATCACAACTTCCCCATTGGATGCAACAAGGTAATGGGCATCTTGTATGCTCCACTCTGGACAAGAGGCCGTTCTCCATGTCATCTCTGTGATGTCGAAGATCAGGATCTGCCCAAGGAATTCGGCACAAACAACCCATGTCCCGATCAGAGCCACGTCCATGATCAACGTGTTGTCGATTGGTCTGCACATTGCTTCTGAAAGGTGCAGATTGCTGGTATGCTTGTGGACGCACCAGTACACGTCCCCAGGACACACGACATGGACAGTCGGAACAACACTCATGATTTGGACGCACGCAACAACCAGAGGAGTTCCACGAGGATCAACATAGAAAACAAAGTATCCTTTGTTGGGAGCACTACGGGAAAATCAGGCGCTGCCGTGCAGCCCAGCTTTGCCGTGAGCTGCTGCACGGCAAAGATTTCTTTGCCGTGCGTAGCAAGAAGAGCCCACGGCAAAGCAAAAATGCACGGCAAAGAATTAGAGCAGCGCACGGCAAAGAAACATAGCACGGCAAAGAAAGATATGGCGCACGGCAAAGTAGTTCCTCACGGCAAAGAATGGGAGCAGCGCACGGCAAAGATTTTAAGACGGCAAAGTCCCTGCAAGCCGCACGGCAAAGAAACAGCGCACGGCAAAGGAAAAAATGCACTGCCGTGCCCGCCCCTTTGCCGTGCAGACAGACCAGTTGCACGGCAAAGGGTCCTTTGCCGTGCGCTTCTCCCTTTGCCGTGCGCCAATATACATTTTATTTGTTTTTCTAACTATTTTATTTCATCTACTACTTATATTTATTTTGTTAATTAGTTTTTCTTTTTGATGACTATTTATTACACTATGTGAAATACAAAATTAGTCTCCATGCTCATCCCCCACATATATCGGGGTTCCGGTGCTCCGGCGGCCGTCCCCCTCCTTCCCCCCAAAACAGCGGGACGGCGGGTCTACCCCCTAGATTTCTCCGCGCGAGGTTCCACGAATATACCTTTTCATAGGTTTAGGTTTGTTTAGTCCATGGACATATGGAAAACCATGTGTGGCACCCTTTGGCACAGTCTAGCCCCCGATATACCCGCGGAGGGACACTTCACCGTACACGTCCGGAGAATGCGTTAAGTGTTATCGCCCGAAGTTGAGGAATGTCAGACCGGGGATCCATGCCATGCACCATTTGGTGAATTACACCTAGCATCACACTTTGACACATAGAATAGGTCCACATGCAAGGTTTGGTGGGGTTCCGGTGCTCCGGCGGTCGTTCTCCCCTCCTCCCCCCAAAGAGCGGAACGTGTGCCCCGGCGGGTCTACCCCCTAGATTTCTCCGCGCGAGGTGCACCAATGTAACTTTTCATTCTTTTAGGTTTGTTTAGGACATATACACATGGAGAACCAAGATTGGGACCCTTTGGCACATACATACCCACGGCTAGAGCCATTATCACATGATCGAGGGTGTGCACGATCTACTTGGTTAGTGTTTGGTGTAGGGTTAGGGCTAGGGTCTAGGGTTTAGGGGAGCTACTTTTGCAGTGTTAGACCTTGCACCACACTTTGACACATATCATAGGCCCACATGCAAGGTTTGGTGGGGTTCCGGTGCTCCGGCGGTCGTTCTCCCCCTCCTTCCCCCAAAAGAGCGGAACGTGTGCCCCGGCGGGTCTACCCCCTAGATTTCTCCGCGCGAGGGTGCACCAATGTAACTTTTCATTCTTTTAGGTTTGTTTAGGACATATACACATGGAGAACCAAGATTGGGACCCTTTGGCACATACATACCCGCAGCTCGAGCCATTATCACATGATCGAGGGTGTGCACGATCTACTTGGTTAGTGTTTGGTGTAGGGTTAGGGCTAGGGTCTAGGGTTTAGGGGAGCTACTTTTGCAGTGTTAGACCTTGCACCACACTTTGACACATATCATAGGCCCACATGCAAGGTTTGGTGGGGTTCCGGTGCTCCGGCGGTCGTTCTCCCCCTCCTTCCCCCAAAAGAGCGGAACGTGTGCCCTGGCGGGTCTACCCCCTAGATTTCTCCGCGCGAGGGTGCACCAATGTAACTTTTCATTCTTTTAGGTTTGTTTAGGACATATACACATGGAGAACCAAGATTGGGACCCTTTGGCACATACATACCCGCAGCTCGAGCCATTATCACATGATCGAGGGTGTGCACGATCTACTTGGTTAGGGTTAGGTGTAGGGTTAGGGCTAGGGTCTAGGGTTTAGGGGAGCTACTTTTGCGGTGTTAGACCTTGCACCACACTTTGACACATATCATAGGCCCACATGCAAGGTTTGGTGGGGTTCCGGTGCTCCGGCGGTCGTTCTCCCCTCCTTCCCCCAAAAGAGCGGAACGTGTGCCCCGGCGGGTCTACCCCCTAGATTTCTCCGCGCGAGGGTGCACCAATGTAACTTTTCATTCTTTTAGGTTTGTTTAGGACATATACACATGGAGAACCAAGATTGGGACCCTTTGGCACATACATACCCGCAGCTCGAGCCATTATCACATGATCGAGGGTGTGCACGATCTACTCGGTTAGTGTTTGGTGTAGGGTTAGGGCTAGGGTCTAGGGTTTAGGGGAGCTACTTTTGCGGTGTTAGACCTTGCACCACACTTTGACACATATCATAGGCCCACATGCAAGGTTTGGTGGGGTTCCGGTGCTCCGGCGGTCGTTCTCCCCCTCCTTCCCCCAAAAGAGCGGAACGTGTGCCCTGGCGGGTCTACCCCCTAGATTTCTCCGCGCGAGGGTGCACCAATGTAACTTTTCATTCTTTTAGGTTTGTTTAGGACATATACACATGGAGAACCAAGATTGGGACCCTTTGGCACATACATACCCGCAGCTCGAGCCATTATCACATGATCGAGGGTGTGCTCGATCTCTCGGTTAGGGTTAGGTGTAGGGTTAGGGCTAGGGTCTAGGGTTTAGGGGAGCTACTTTTGCAGTGTTAGACCTTGCACCACACTTTGACACATATCATAGGCCCACATGCAAGGTTTGGTGGGGTTCCGGTGCTCCGGCGGTCGTTCTCCCCTCCTTCCCCCAAAAGAGCGGAACGTGTGCCCGGCGGGTCTACCCCCTAGATTTCTCCGCGAGGGTGCACCAATGTAACTTTTCATTCTTTTAGGTTTGTTTAGGACATATACACATGGAGAACCAAGATTGGGACCCTTTGGCACATACATACCCGTGGCTCGAGCCATTATCACATGATCGAGGGTGTGCACGATCTACCGGTTAGGGTTAGGTGTAGGGTTAGGGCTAGGGTCTAGGGTTTAGGGGAGCTACTTTTGCGGTGTTAGACCTTGCACCACACTTTGACACATATCATAGGCCCACATGCAAGGTTTGGTGGGGTTCGGTGCTCCGGCGGTCGTTCTCCCCCTCCTTCCCCCAAAAGAGCGGAACGTGTGCCCCGGCGGGTCTACCCCCTAGATTTCTCCGCGCGAGGGTGCACCAATGTAACTTTTCATTCTTTTAGGTTTGTTTAGGACATATACACATGGAGAACCAAGATTGGGACCCTTTGGCACATACATACCCGCAGCTCGAGCCATTATCACATGATCGAGGGTGTGCCTGATCTACTGGTTAGTGTTTGGTGTAGGGTTAGGGCTAGGGTCTAGGGTTTAGGGGAGCTACTTTTGCAGTGTTAGACCTTGCACCACACTTTGACACATATCATAGGCCCACATGCAAGGTTTGGTGGGGTTCGGTGCTCCGGCGGTCGTTCTCCCCTCCTTCCCCCAAAGAGCGGAACGTGTGCCCCGGCGGGTCTACCCCCCTAGATTTCTCCGCGCGAGGGTGCACCAATGTAACTTTTCATTCTTTTAGGTTTGTTTAGGACATATACACATGGAGAACCAAGATTGGGACCCTTTGGCACATACATACCCGCAGCTCGAGCCATTATCACATGATCGAGGGTGTGCTCGATCTACTGCTGGTTAGGGTTAGGTGTAGGGTTAGGGCTAGGGTCTAGGGTTTAGGGGAGCTACTTTTGCAGTGTTAGACCTTGCACCACACTTTGACACATATCATAGGCCCACATGCAAGGTTTGGTGGGGTTCCGGTGCTCCGGCGGTCGTTCTCCCCTCCTTCCCCCAAAAGAGCGGAACGTGTGCCCCGGCGGGTCTACCCCCTAGATTTCTCCGCGCAGGGTGCACCAATGTAACTTTTCATTCTTTTAGGTTTGTTTAGGACATATACACATGGAGAACCAAGATTGGGACCCTTTGGCACATACATACCCGCAGCTCGAGCCATTATCACATGATCGAGGGTGTGCTACGATCTCTCGGTTAGGGTTAGGTGTAGGGTTAGGGCTAGGGTCTAGGGTTTAGGGGAGCTACTTTTGCGGTGTTAGACCTTGCACCACACTTTGACACATATCATAGGCCCACATGCAAGGTTTGGTGGGGTTCCGGTGCTCCGGCGGTCGTTCTCCCCTCCTTCCCCCAAAAGAGCGGAACGTGTGCCCCGGCGGGTCTACCCCCCTAGATTTCTCCGCGCGAGGGCACCAATGTAACTTTTCATTCTTTTAGGTTTGTTTAGGACATATACACATGGAGAACCAAGATTGGGACCCTTTGGCACATACATACCCGCAGCTCGAGCCATTATCACATGATCGAGGGTGTGCCCGATCTCCTGGTTAGTGTTTGGTGTAGGGTTAGGGCTAGGGTCTAGGGTTTAGGGAGCTACTTTTGCAGTGTTAGACCTTGCACCACACTTTGACACATATCATAGGCCCACATGCAAGGTTTGGTGGGGTTCCGGTGCTCCGGCGGTCGTTCTCCCCCTCCTTCCCCCAAAAGAGCGGAACGTGTGCCCCGGCGGGTCTACCCCCTAGATTTCTCCGCGCGAGGGTGCACCAATGTAACTTTTCATTCTTTTAGGTTTGTTTAGGACATATACACATGGAGAACCAAGATTGGGACCCTTTGGCACATACATACCCGCAGCTCGAGCCATTATCACATGATCGAGGGTGTGCCTCGATCTCTCGGTTAGGGTTAGGTGTAGGGTTAGGGCTAGGGTCTAGGGTTTAGGGGAGCTACTTTTGCAGTGTTAGACCTTGCACCACACTTTGACACATATCATAGGCCCACATGCAAGGTTTGGTGGGGTTCCGGTGCTCCGGCGGTCGTTCTCCCCCTCCTTCCCCCAAAAGAGCGGAACGTGTGCCCCGGCGGGTCTACCCCCTAGATTTCTCGCGCGAGGGTGCACCAATGTAACTTTTCATTCTTTTAGGTTTGTTTAGGACATATACACATGGAGAACCAAGATTGGGACCCTTTGGCACATACATACCCACAGCTAGAGCCATTATCACATGATCGAGGGTGTGCGTGATCTACTGGTTAGTGTTTGGTGTAGGGTTAGGGCTAGGGTCTAGGGTTTAGGGGAGCTACTTTTGCGGTGTTAGACCTTGCACCACACTTTGACACATATCATAGGCCCACATGCAAGGTTTGGTGGGGTTCCGGTGCTCCGGCGGTCGTTCTCCCCCTCCTTCCCCCAAAAGAGCGGAACGTGTGCCCCGGTGGGTCTACCCCCTAGATTTCTCCGCGCGAGGGTGCACCAATGTAACTTTTCATTCTTTTAGGTTTGTTTAGGACATATACACATGGAGAACCAAGATTGGGACCCTTTGGCACATACATACCCGCAGCTCGAGCCATTATCACATGATCGAGGGTGTGCACGATCTACTCGGTTAGGGTTAGGTGTAGGGTTAGGGCTAGGGTCTAGGGTTTAGGGGAGCTACTTTTGCAGTGTTAGACCTTGCACCACACTTTGACACATATCATAGGCCCACATGCAAGGTTTGGTGGGGTTCCGGTGCTCCGGCGGTCGTTCTCCCCTCCTTCCCCCAAAAGAGCGGAACGTGTGCCCCGGCGGGTCTACCCCCTAGATTTCTCGCGCGAGGGTGCACCAATGTAACTTTTCATTCTTTTAGGTTTGTTTAGGACATATACACATGGAGAACCAAGATTGGGACCCTTTGGCACATACATACCCGCAGCTCGAGCCATTATCACATGATCGAGGGTGTGCACGATCTCTCGGTTAGGGTTTGGTGTAGGGTTAGGGCTAGGGTCTAGGGTTTAGGGGAGCTACTTTTGCGGTGTTAGACCTTGCACCACACTTTGACACATATCATAGGCCCACATGCAAGGTTTGGTGGGGTTCCGGTGCTCCGGCGGTCGTTCTCCCCCTCCTTCCCCCAAAAGAGCGGAACGTGTGCCCCGGCGGGTCTACCCCCTAGATTTCTCCGCGCGAGGGTGCACCAATGTAACTTTTCATTCTTTTAGGTTTGTTTAGGACATATACACATGGAGAACCAAGATTGGGACCCTTTGGCACATACATACCCGCAGCTCGAGCCATTATCACATGATCGAGGGTGTGCACGATCTACTTGGTTAGTGTTTGGTGTAGGGTTAGGGCTAGGGTCTAGGGTTTAGGGGAGCTACTTTTGCAGTGTTAGACCTTGCACCACACTTTGACACATATCATAGGCCCACATGCAAGGTTTGGTGGGGTTCCGGTGCTCCGGCGGTCGTTCTCCCCTCCTTCCCCCAAAAGAGCGGAACGTGTGCCCCGGCGGGTCTACCCCCTAGATTTCTCCGGCGAGGGTGCACCAATGTAACTTTTCATTCTTTTAGGTTTGTTTAGGACATATACACATGGAGAACCAAGATTGGGACCCTTTGGCACATACATACCCGCAGCTCGAGCCATTATCACACGATCGACGGTGTGCACGATCTCTTGGTTAGGGTTAGGTGTAGGGTTAGGGGCTAGGGTTTAGGGGCTAGGGCTAGGGTTTAGGTTAAAGGGTAAGTATTTATGCTTAGGTATAGGTTTAGGGTTTAGGGTTAGGGTTAGGTTTTATGATGCATGGTTCTGCGACTCCGGCGTCGTGGTTTAGGGATTTAGAGGGGTTTAGGGCTCGAAGCCTCCCCCAGTTTAGGGTTTAGGGTTTAGGGGAGCTACTTTTGCACCATTACACCTTGCATCACACTTTGACACATATCATAGGTCCACATGCAAGGTTTGGTGGGGTTCCGGTGCTCCGGCGGTCGTTATCCCCCTCCTCCCCCCAAAACAACGGAACGGTTAGGATTTAGGGTTAGGGTTAGGGTTATGGTTAATCACACATTTCTTGAAAAACATGACACATATAGTATTAAATAATACACATTTTGAAAAACAAGTTTAATATAATTTACAAATAAAACTTAATGTTATTGATAATTTACAAATAAAATTCTTAGTGTTATAGAAGTGGTAAAAATAAAAAAAAATTCTTTGCCGTGCGCAGGCACACGGCAAAGAAGCCTGCCGCACGGCAAAGGCAATCCTGCGCACGGCAAAGATGCCCCGCACGGCAAAGGTTCTTTGCCGCACGGCAAAGAAGGCCGCACGGCAAAGAGTGAGGATAAGGCGCGGTGTCGGGACGTCCTGAGCCAGAAAACCTTCTCCCCATCCTCCACGCACACGACGCCGCCGCATCGACCTCCCCGCACACGACGCCGCCGCCGCCACCTCGACCACGCCGCCGCTGCCCGGCCCCACGACGACGCCGCCGCTACCTGCTGCTCCTCCCAGGCGCCGCCGCTGCCCGGCCCCACGACCACGCCGCCGCGCGCCACCTCCTGCTCCCAGCCGCCGCCGCTGGCCCCCACGACCACGCCGCCGCCACCTCCTGCTCCTCCCAGCCGCCGCTGCCCGGCCCACGACCACGCCGCCGCAGCCCCTTCCCCCGGCCACCTCCTGCATTCCTCCCCCACGCCGTCGCCGCCACCTCCTGCTCCTCCCAGCCGCCGCTGCCCGGCCCCACGACCACGCCGCCGCAGCCCCTTCCCCCGGCCACCTCCTGCAGTCCTCCCCCACGCCGTCGCCGCCTTGCGCGCACGCAGTGCAGTCCTCCCGAGCCCTCGCATATGTAAGGTTCTTAGTCTTAATCTTGATTCCATGTATCTACATGTTTTTATTCAAGCATTGCATGTAATTTAGGCGATCTAGGGAAGTATAGGTATGCCAATGATGCTTCGGTTGTGTGGGCGAAAGAGGCGAGATGCCGGGCTGCCGTGCGACGCGGTGAGAAGTTGAGATGCCCATGGTTAGTAGGGATAGTTAGTGCATGTTAGTGGAGTAGTGGGTCAAAGAGTGGCATGAGTGGCATGTGAGAAGTGCCTACCTCGTGTGTATATATGTTGCATTGATGAATGAGAAAAGGCAGCCGTGAGAAGTGCGTACCACATGCTCTTGGCCTCTTGCTCAACAACCACGGCGGGCGACAAGAAGCTCTCCGGCTCGCCGGACGTGCTCGCCGGATTTTAGTGTAGATGATTTTATTGTATAGATGATTTTATTTAGGGGATTTCATGTTCACTTGCATGACAATTTTATTTTCTCGCTATGCGAGGTGAAGCTTTGAGGTGGACACGGGGGGCGGCGTCGTGGGGGTGTTTGACGGGGGACGGCGTCCCAAATCTTCTTCGACGATTCTCTCACGCGTCTAGGGTATAAATCTCCGGCCCTCCCAGCTTTACATGTACCTAGGTTTTTTCTTTATGTCTAGGTCACCAAGTCTGTTGCGATACCTAGGCGTCTCTTCCCGACCGTAAGGGTTACGCGGATAAATATGCATTAGTGGTCTCGCATATTATGAACCGTAACTCTTACGGCATTTATCGGGACAGCCGGCGGATGCGTAGTGGGTATGTTCTCCGTGCTCTACCCCGATCCAAGACAAGATTTCGGTAGCGCCTCCCCCTTGTTCTCCGGATGCACACCCCTCTCGGCTTTTTGCCGAGACGTGTATCGGGAGAGCAGCGGGGAGGTGCTGCCGAAATTCTGTCTCGGATCGGGGTAGATCTGGGAGAACGTACTCAATCTACGGATCCGGCGGCTGCTAAGAGCCCACCTAGTAGAGTTTCGGGTTGATGCACGCGTAAAAAAATAAATATATGATGCATTTATTTCCTATTTGATATATAAATGCTATGTTCGTCTGTTTTGTTGCTGATTAGAGGATGGATAATCGTGGCTGGATGTACGATGGCGAGAATCGGTCGGTGGAACTATGCTTGATGAATGGGGAGAAAAGACCGAGCAGTTTGTGGATAGGGCGTTTGCCATCCCTAGCGGACCTATAAGTGTTTGGTGCCCTTGTAGTAAGTGCGCTAACCGAAAGGCACGGGACAAGGAAACTATGAGTATGCACCGATCAAGTTTGGGTTCACACCGTCCTACGGGATTTGGACTTACCATGGAGAAAAGGCAAAGAAACGTGCTAGGAAGGAGGTGCGGCAGATTCAACCTAGGGGGGAATATGACACTTGGTTTTGATAGGTGCTTAGAAAACTTGGCCAATGGTAATGTGCACGAAAGCCCTCATGTAGAGGTGGAGACACCTCGGGATGCGGAGACAAGTGAGGACCCGGAGGAAAACACAAAGGAGTATTATGAGGCTCGTTTGCTTCGCGAAAACCCCTACATGAAAATACGAGAGGTTACCCAACTAGATGCCATCGCTCGCCTTATGGCCTTGAAGTGCCATAGGAACTTGTGCAGAGATGGGTTCGATGAACTTACGGTCATCGTAGGCAGCCTTCTGCCGAAAGGGCACCTCTTGCCGCAAAACTTCTACTATTCGACCAAATTGCTCGGTGACCTTAAGATGTCATCTCAGCGAGATACACGCTTGTCCAAAGGGATGCATGCTATTCGGAGAGGAGCACGCCGACACAAATTATTGCATCAAATGCAATTCCTCTAGGTACTTTGAGGTAGACCGCAATGGTGATGGTCGGAAGAGGCGGACCACGGTTGCCAAGAATATCCTCCGCTATCTTCCGGTTCTACCGAGGATCCGGCGGCTCTTCATGACCGAGGATACGCCCAGCGAGATGAGGTGGGCCGTGGAAGGAAACGAGATACACCGACAAGATGATACATCCGTCGGATGATGCTGCATGGAAGAACTTTGTCAAGAAATTTCCACCGAAAGCGGGTGACCCGAGGAGCGTAGCGAGTTGCGATATCAACCGATGGGTTCAATCCATATGGTATGTCGGCTGCAGGTATACGGTTGTTGGCCGGTGTTTGTTATTCCCATGAACCTCCCCACGGCGTACGCATGAGATCGAGAGAACATGTTTGTGTCGATGATAATCCCGGGGCCCAAATACCGGGTAAGAACATGAATGTGTACCGGAACCGCTGGTGGATGACTTGGTTCGTGGCTGGGAAGGTCGCGGGATCCGAACATATGACGCATCAAAGAAGGAGTACTTCGATATGTATGTGTGGTACCACACGTCCCTGCATGACCCGCCGGCACGTGCTTTGTTACGCGGGTGGTGTACACATGGGAAGTGGCCTTGCCCACGGTGCGGGCAGGCCGTGACTTTCTTACGGCTAAACAAGGGAGGCAAGTATTCATGCTTTGATGAAGCTCGACGAGTTCCTTGAGCGGAGGCATGCATACGGGAGTGATGTAAAGAGCTTCAAGAAAGGCCGTGTTGTCCGTGGCCCGAAGCCAATTCCGAAGACCGGAACGGAAATCAAGGCCGAGTTAGATGCTCTTAAGCCTAGCCACTGATGGGAATGGTTTCTTGGGATATGGGGAGACACACCAATGGACTCACAAGCCGTGCTTATGGAAGCTCCCTTACTTTGAGTTTCTCGAGCTCCCGCATAACATTGATGTAATGCACACCGAGAAGAATATCGGTGAAGCCATTTGGAGCACGATTGTGGACACCGAGAAGACGAAGGATAACATAAAGGCTCGAATTGATCAAGAAATGTGGTGCGATAGGCCGGAGTTGAACATGCAGCCACCTCATGGTGCCAAAAAAACTTGGACTAAGCCACACGCCCCGTTCTGTCTCACAAAGGCCCAAAAAGGGAGGTCTTCCAATGGATGAAGGACTCCTTGTTTTTCCCACGATGGGTTCGCGACCAAGCTTGGATGAGGGGTCCGAACATTGAAACGTTGCGAGTACAAGGGCTGAAGAGTCATGACTACCACATATGGCTTGAGCGGATAATGCCGGTGATGATTCGAGGCTATGTCCACGAGAAGACTTGGCGAGTGCTAGCGAGGTTGAGTTTTTCTTCCGCCAGATTTGTGCTAGGGAGTTAGACACTAAAGTGATTGAGAAGTCTGGATGAAGAGGCACCGTGTTGCTTTGCGATCTAGAGGAGATCTTTCCTCCGGGGTTCTTTAATCCGATGCAACATATGATCCTGCACCTCGCGGAGGAATGCTTAAAGGGGGGCCGAATTGGGGCCGTTGGCGGTTTGGTCCCGAGAGAGAAACACAAAAGCTTCGTCAAATGACTGGCAATAAATGCAAGATCGAAGCATCCATAGCCGAGGCGATCCTGAACGTGGAGGTGGCAAACTTCACCACTAAGCACTATGATCCCAACATTCCCACAAAGCACAACCCGGTCCTCCGTTACAATGCCGCCAACAATGAAGAAGTACCCAAGCTTAGCATCTTCGTGGGGCTTGGTGGCAAGTCAAGTGGCTCGAAGCCGTACGAACGGACCTGCGGGAGCGGACCTTGATCCACTCGTATGTCTTGAACACCATGGTCGAACTGAAGCCGTACATCGAGTAAGTGCGAACCATTTAGTTATTCGCAAACATTCACTCGTATTTGCGTGGCTAACTCTTCCTCTTTTCATCGGTATAGGCAATTCAAGGCTATACATTGGAAGAATACCCACAGGGAGCCTACCCGGAAGAATCCAAGCAAATTTTCGATAAGGGCGGCGGTTTCGGTTTTAGTAAGCTGGTTACGTAATTTGGTACTTTTCTATCCCAAATTAGCTAGCACTTCAGACATTTACCGGTCATTTCTCGTTCTAAACTTCTCGTGCTAAACTTGTAGGCAAGAACCGACAAAGAGATGAAGTCGAGCTAAGAAAAATTGCTAGGGGCTTTGACCATTCCGTCGAAGCGTTCAACTCCTATGACGTGAACGGGTATCGCTTCCAGACCCATAAATACACAACAAGCCGGCCCAACGCGAAGACAATAAATAGCGGGGTGGTATGTCAAGGTGACGATGGGCTCCATTACTATGGAAGAGTCGAGGGTATATACGAGCTGAATTACGGGTTTCAGAAAGGGCTAAATCCCGTCGTCTTCAAATGTCATTGGTTTGACCCACGTCGGGTGAGACGGGATCCTGAAATTGGGTTGGTCGAAGTTGAGAGGAACTCTGTTTATAAGGGAGAGGATGTGTACATCTTGGCTACCCAGAGCCTTTCAAGTATTCTATCTCCCGTACGCGTGCGAAACCCGACAAAACGTCTACATGGATGGGATGTTGTGATGACGGTGCCTTCACGCAATAGGCCGCCCCGCCAAACAAGGACGATTACCGCCGCGTAGACCCCTCGGCAAAGAGTGTCGAGTTCTATCGGGAAGAAGGGCTCCCCGGGCATTTCACAATCGCCTTGCCGACTATCGATGACATGGTCGTAGACGATGAACAAGAAGATGCGGGCATGGATGGGGACAATGCGAGAAGATGAAGGCGAGGATGTTTGTGCCCCGGAAGACCTGAGTTTGCTCGAGGCGTTCGGAGCAGAGGATTGACCTCGATGCAGATGGACCACCTCCGGGTTTCATTGATGATTATTGGTTCGCCGAGCACGATGACGATGATGAGACACGCGGTCCAATCACGGACGGCGACACGGAGCTCTTGATCTATGTAGTAGTAATTGTGAGGCTAGCTAGGTTATTTGTAATAACTCCGTGTAATAGAGAACTCTATGCTTGCTATTTGTTGCTTCCACTAATTAATGTTCATCCTTTTGCATTATTGTTGCTTTCATTAATGTTCATCTACTTATATTTACTGTTGCTTTCACTAATATTTATCTCTTTACAATATTGCGTACTAATAAACCACTCTCTTCATTTGTGTTTGCAGGTGATTGAAGCATGCCGCCAAAAAAAAGGGGCGGCGGTCTTAAAAAGAAGCTCAAGGACTTGGTAGGTGTAGGGACTTCGAGGCGGGGCCGACCTAGTACCCCCCCTCCTAGCCCCCCTCCTGTCGCTACCACAACGCGGCCGCGTAGGAAGAATGCGACGCGGGTACTCACTCCTAGTCCTAGCCCCCTCCCGCGGCCGATGATGATGACGAGGAGGAGGACCGGGGAGCACCACGGGGGTGGGGAGGACCGGGGAGGAGGAGGTGGGTGGGGAGGACCGGGAGGAGGAGGGGGGTGGGGAGGACCGGGGAGGAGGAGGTGGGTGGGGAGGACCGGGAGGAGGAGGGGACGAGGAGGACCTCTCGGAGGATGAGGGGTGGGCGGGGAACTTAGTGTTCGATCCTGATCAAAGCCTAGATTGGGAAGAGCCGGCCGGATTACCAGTACGTTCCAGCTGTGGAGAGGGCTGAGGCCACGTGATAGGAAGCCATATCGGCGTGGGATAACACGGCTCCCTCGGCTGAAGTCCTAGCGGTACGAGGCACGTTGTTCTAGTGCCCTATGGAAGGAGGTACATGTTAATTTTTGGCATTTCGTTATCGCAATTTTGTCATTATCAAAATTATTATCACATACATATTGATGTTGTCGTTTCATGGTGCAGCTCGTTCAACGTACGAAGACCCGTCGCGAGAGACCGCCACGTGGGTACTCGAACATCCTTGGGGGCCTACTTAGATGGTATTTCCACGGGATAGTCAATTTCCCTAGTGGTGGCTGCGACGTAGCTTGGAGGTGGGCGCACTACAGCCTCGCGGAAGATCCTATGGGCCGCGGCACCGCGGCGGATTTGGTTGTTGCCAAATTCTGGGTACGTGACTTTTGACTTCTTACCATTCATACACTCTCCTTGGTTCACAATAATTGCACTAATGCCCCTTGTTTTACCTATGTGCATGGTTGTTGCGAAATACTTCAAGAGGGCCGAGGGCAAGGAGCGTGCGTGCGATGATGTCCTACACCAGCTTGCAAGGAAGAGGGTGAGCGGCATGCACTACGAGGCACGTATTCAATGCGTCCGCGACCGGCACGCCGACCGCTTCGTCCACATGACTAAGGAGGACGCTCGCGACACGCTCATGCGGCCGTGGCGATACATGCGGTATTTGCATTTATGTGTTATTGATTTGCTTTAGCGCCATGTAGTTTATTTTACCATAATGGGTTTATCTTGTGCATGTAGAACCCTCCTCAGTACGTCGGCAAGGACGATAGGTGCTTTCTTGCGATGGTCATGTGGTGGACATGCCCCCGGTACCTCAAGAAGCACGAGGAGGGCAAGAAGAAGCGGGCGAGAGATGCGAGGTGGATCGCATATCCAAGGCAGCATCCCCCTCTCTCTTCACCTGCGAACGAGGTGAGCAAATTAATGGTTCCTTCATTCTTTGAATTCATGTTATATATTTGTTAACTCCGCAAGGGTGTGCCACTTCACTTGATTACATGTTCTCTTTTGCGGGAAGTCGGGACGGGAGCGAAGCCTAACGTCTTTGCCGTGCTAAAGAAGATGAAGCAAAGGAAGACGCCGATCTCGAGACGGGGTCCGCCGTGTGGCTTAACCCGCAATCCGAGACCCGAGTGCACGTCGTATGTCTCCAAGTTCAAGCGGAAGTACGGCGAGGAGGCCAACCCGGAGGCCGAGGACTTTGACCCCGAGGTCGCGGTGCTTGCGGGAGAAGGCTTGAAGCATGGCCGCCTGTGGTTTGGTGACGGGTGCGTCGACCCGGCGAAGGTTCC
Organism: Lolium rigidum; assembly: GCF_022539505.1. Classification (NCBI taxonomy): domain Eukaryota; kingdom Viridiplantae; phylum Streptophyta; class Magnoliopsida; order Poales; family Poaceae; genus Lolium; species Lolium rigidum. Next base: position 321,702,037 of record NC_061508.1, on the reverse strand, counting down.
CTCTCTCCGCCGGATCCGTCGTGGTCGTAAGAGCGGCCAGCCTGAGGTAGAGCCCCGGCCACGGGCTCCGGATCTAGGCGTCGAGCGGTTACGGGTATGTTCTTCCTCGAGCCTCTACATTTCCTTTACATGCTTTCCATTGAAATGTTAATGACATCGCGGCAACACAACGTAGGAGGAGATGGCAGCGAAGGAGCAGGCGGCCCGGGAGCAAAGGGCGCACATGGAGCGAGCAGATTCCGGAGTACCGGCGGCAGCGGATACGGATGATGCAGCAGATGCAACGACAGCGGCGAGATGATGCAAGCGCGAGCAGGCACGGATGAGCTGGCTGATGAGCCGGACGGTTCGACTTCTCCACCGGGAGTCTTCCTGCTCCTCCACCTTACTCCATGCCGTGGATGCCGCCACCGCCCACTCGGACCCGGGGACACCTATCACCGTCAACAACTTGAACATCATCCGGAGCATGAACCGCGGTGAGTCCTCTTGTGCCCAACCCGCTACTTGTGCTTGTTCAAGTGATCAATATGCAAATGCAAATGTAAATGTTCATTCCATCAACCTTATAGATTATATGTCACAAGGAAATGACGATGAGGCCGGCGGAAGCGGAGGACAAGGTTGATGGCATGGTCTTCGTGCACTTTGTCGGATTGTTTGCTTCTAATGGATTGTAATATTGGACATTGCACTATGGACTCTATGTAACTTGTGTGGATGGACTATGGACTCTATGTAATGCATTGTATGCATTAATATGTGTGTTTGATGTATTTGTGGTGTTCCCGTAGTGTTTGGTGATGTTATGTTGAAGATTATATGTGTATATGCTTTATTGTCAATTGCTATATTTGAAATGCAGGGAATAAGCAAAAAACAGCAAAAAAATGAAAAAAACAGGGCCCTTTGCCGTGCGTGTGCACACGGCAAAGGACTTTTGGTCACTTTGCCGTGCGCACACGCACGGCAAAGGAGCCACGTGGCGGCAGCCTGTAGACCTGGGAGCTCCTGGGGCGTGCCTGTAGGGGGCTTTGCCGTGCCACGTAGAGCAAGCCCGCACGGCAAAGGATCGCACGGCGAGAGATGGTCGGCGCACGGCAACGACCATTGCACGGCAAAGAAATGCAGCTCACGGCAAAGTTTTCCGTCACGGCAGCCCCCTGCCGCACGGCAAAGAAGTGCCGCACGGCAGAGTTTGCAGCGCACGGCAGAGATTGAAGCGCACGGCAGAGAGCTTTGCCGTGCAATCCTTGCAAGCGCACGGCAAAGGTGGCTTTGCCGTCGATGTATTTGCCGTGCAAGCTTTGCCGTGTGTCCCCGCACGGCAAAGGCTTTGCCGTGCGTATAGAGCTCTTTGCCGTGCAAAGTGGAGCACGGCAAAGGCTGGCTTTCCCGTAGTGGAGAGTGAAGCACCGGCAGGTCAATCCGCCTGCCGGTGCTAGGGTGGACCAGGAAGACAATCTGCTCTCGGAAGTAAAATGGCTTGTGTCGGACCATGAGAAGCCAGCCAGAGTTCTCGAATTCGACAAAGGCATCTGGAAATAGCGTGCTGCTTATTCCGCGGATATTTCCACTCGAAACATCAAACAGCAGCCGCTTCTTGCTGTTGCATTCCACAGCAAACAAGGCCAATGGCACGTTCACCTCTTTAGAGCTGCCATTCCTGTTGACAGCATTTGCTTCCATTGCTCAAGGATACCTGCTGGCAGAAGCAATGTGGACTGGTTAGAACATCAGTCGAGCACATGATTTCTAATATGGTGGCAACGCTATACTAAAGAGTCGTATGGTTTAGCATACTCATTATTATGAACCAGCAAACCTCTAACTTTACCAACACCACTTTCTACGGAAAAATAGATCAAGTTTTACCAGGCACCAAACTAGGTGTAGATGTAGCGCCCTCCCGTACAACCGAGTGTGTCGTTTTGGCACCGGGGCTACCTAGAGCCCTTTATTTTAAACATTCGGAGAAACTCGTGTTTCAAAGTTTCAAAGAATTCTAAAAATATATGTACATGTAGGATAAGATGTATGTTTCAAGTCTGCAAAACCTTAGTTTAAAATATTTTGTACTTTACGCTACTCCCTCCGGTCAAAACTAATTGACTCTACTTTATCTAGATACGCATGCATGTAGTCTAGAAGTTTAACTAGATAAATATGAATCTGGAGAAACTTCAATCAATTAATATGGATCGGAGGGAGTACATAAAAAGACAAAATTTTAGATCTAGATTTGTGAACAGTGCTATTCAAACCTTGTTAGATTTTGCCTTGTTTTTATAGCCCAGAATACAAATAGTTTCGGATTGAAATTTTGAAGCGTACATCGTTGCCTGCATGTACATATTTTTTGCAGGATTTTTTGAACCTTTAAAATGCAATTTTACAATCTTCAAAATAGAAAGGGTTACAGGTAGCTCGAGTTCCAAATGCATTTTTCGACTAAGAACCAACTTAATTTGCCAGACCTACCAGAAATCAATGCTGAATAGCTAGTACAGTTTATCGTAGCTTCAGTATTGACACGGCTACAGGACTTTAGTTAACAAGGCTACTCTGGCTGGCACCAACTGTTAAAAAAATTAACTGCTCAAGCAGCTATCTGTAGCAAGACGACAGAGTAGTGCAGGAAGATCCTGATTTGGCGGCAATGGAGCAATCAAGCAGCTCTGAATCTAATGATTCGATGAAGCAGCAAAGTCGATCACCGAAGGTGGATGCTGGCAACAACAACAATGTACTGTACCTGAAACCGGCGGACGCGATGGGCAACGGAGCCGGAGACGCCGGTGGAGAGCGAAGCTGCTACCTGACGTATGGATAGCGCCGGTTGCATAAATGGGCAAAGGACTCCGGTTGCGGCTTCCGATTCGGAATTGGAAACTTGGTCCCCTTTGAGAGGTGATCGGAGTAGCGGCCGGAGTCGAAGTTTGGAGGCAGGGGAGGGAGTTGGGGAATTTGGGGAGGGTGACGGGAGGCTGCGGGCCGTCGGATCTATCGGACGGTCCAGATCAACGCGCCGCACCTCTAGTCAATCTGCTGCCCTTGTCCCAAACAGAAACTAGAGTGGATTGGGGAAAAAGAAAGAGAAGCATGGCCGCCTCCTCCGCCTCCGCTCCGGCGCGCCGCTAAACCCGCACTAACCCCACAACACAGCCAGACGCTCCCGCCGCCGCCGCAAAACCCTAAACCCCGCCGCCGCCGCCCGCCATGCGCCTCTTCGCGCCCCTCTCCCAGCGCGCCGCCGCCGCCGCCGCATCCACATCCACATCCACCCCGGACATCGTCGCGGAGCTGGGCCGCGTCCTCTCCACGCGCCGCTGGAACAAGGGCCGGGCCTACAAGCGCCTGGCGCCCCACATCACCCCGGCGCTCGTCGCCGACCTCTTCAACACCCCCTCCGCCGCCCCGGAGCCCGCCGCCGCGCTCGCCTTCTTCGACTGGGTCGCGCGCCGCGAGGGCTTCCGCCACACGGCCGCCTCCCACGCCGCGCTCATCCACCTCCTCGCGCGCCGGCGGGCCTCCGCGCGCTACGAGGCGCTCGTCTTCGGCATGTTCGGCTGCGCCCGCACCGCGGAGGACGCGCGCGCGTCCGCCGACGCCGTGCGGGCCATCTGCCGAACGGGTGCCGCGCGCCACGCGCTCTCCCCGGCCTGCTACAACCTCGCGCTCAGGTCGCTCGCGCGCTTCGACATGACGGGGGAGATGGAGCGCGTCTACGCGCAGCTCGTGCGGGACGGGCTGCTGCCGGACACCAGGACCTACAACGCCATGATCAAGTCGCACTGCAAGGAGGGTGACCTCGCCACCGCGCACAGGTATTTCAGGCTGCTGCTGGAGTGTGGGCTGGAGCCGGATACGTTCACGTGCAATGCGCTGATTCTCGGTTACTGCCGGACGGGTGACCTGAGGAGGGCCTGCTGGCTGCTGCTGATGATGCCGCTGATGGGTTGCCGCAGAAACGAGTACTCCTACACCATTTTAATCCAGGGTCTCTGCGACTCGCCGGGGTCTGTAAGGGAGGCACTTGCGCTGTTGCTGATGATGAGGCGGGAACGCTGCTCCCCGAATTCGCACACATACAAGTTCTTGATAGCCGGCCTGTGTAGGGAGGGCAGGGCTGCTGATGCCAGGATGCTGCTTGATGAAATGCCTCGGGGAGGCGCTGTTCCAAGTGCTATGACGTACAATGCGATGATCACAGGGTACTGCAAGGCGGGAAGGATGCAGGATGCGCTGGGGATCAAGGAGCTGATGGAACGAAATGGGTGCCGCCCGGATGATTGGACATACGGCATTTTGATACATGGCCTCTGTGATGGGAGGATAGATGAAGCTGAGCGATTTCTGGACAGTGCTGTTAAAGGAGGTTTTACGCCTACGGTTGTTACGTTCACTAACTTGATCGATGGGTACTGCAAAGCTGAAAGGATAGATGATGCCCTCAGGGTGAAAAATAATATGATGCTGAGGAAATGCAAACTTGATATAAATGTGTACGGAAAGCTCATCAACAGCCTCATTAAGAAGGATAGGTTAAAAGAGGCTAACATGTTGTTAACTGAAATTTTGGCAGCTGGTTTAGTTCCGAATGTGGTCACCTACACGTCTTTCATTGATGGCTATTGCAAGATCGGGAAAGTTGATTTGGCACTAGAGGTCTTGAAAATGATGGAAAGAGATGGTTGCCGGCCAAATGCCTGGACCTACAACTCTCTGATGTATGGGTTGATTCAGGATAAAAAACTTCACAAGGCAATGGCGCTCATAACCAAAATGCAGAAGGATGGAATAACTCCTAATGTTATCACCTATACCACTTTGGTTCAAGGCCAGTGCAAGGAACATGAATTTGACAATGCTTTCAGGTTATTTGAAATGATGGAGCAGAGTGGTTTGACACCTGATGAACAATCATACACTGTCTTAACTGGTGCATTATGCAAAACTGGAAAGGCTGAAGAAGCTTATTCATTTCTTGTTAGAAAAGGAGTAGCCCTAACCAAGATGCTATATACTACTTTAATTGATGGTTTCAGCAAGGCTGGAAATAGTGACCTTGCCGCCACACTCATAGAGAGCATGGTTGCTGAGGGATGCACACCAGATTCATACACATATAGTGTACTGTTGCATGCTTTATGCAAAAAAAAGAAGCTGCGGGAAGCTTTGCCGATACTGGATCAGATGACTCAAAGGGGAATAAAATGTACCATTGTTGCATATACAACTGTAATCAACGAATTGATCAGAGAGGGGATGCATGACCATGCTAAAAGGATGTACGATGAAATGGTATCATCAGGTCATAAGCCAAGTGCAACCACATATACTGTATTCATTAACTCGTACTGCAAGGAAGGTCAATTGGAGGAGGCTGAGAAATTAATTATGGAAATGGAGAGAGAAGGTGTTGCCCCTGATGTGGTGACCTACAACACATTTATTGATGGCTGTGGGCATATGGGATATATTGACCGCACATTTCATACTCTGAAGCGCATGATGGATGCATCATGTGAGCCAGATTATCGGACCTATTGTATTCTGCTCAAGTATCTTCTAAGAGCGAATCTTAATGTCCGTTATATAGACGTTTCCGGCCTGTGGAACTTAATAGAGTTGGATACTGTTTGGCAGTTTCTTGAAAAGATGTCAGAACATGGTCTAAATCCCACAACAACGACATACAGTTCTCTCATTGCAGGATTCTGCAAAGCCAGCCGTATTAAGGAAGCATGTATTCTTCTTGATCATATGTGTGGAAAAGATATAACACCCAATGAAGAGATATATACATTGCTGATAAAGTGCTGCTGTGATACCAAGTCCTTTGAGAAGGCCTCGTCATTTGTTAACAACATGATAGAATGTGGCTTTCAGCCTCATCTTGACTCATACCAGCTTCTTATACTGGGACTCTGTAACGAGGGAGAATTTGAGAAGGCTAATTTGTTGTTCAGCGACTTGCTTGAACTGGGCTATAATCATGATGAAGTTGCATGGAATATTCTAAATGATGGTTTGCTCAAATTTGGTTATGTTGATATATGTTCACAGATGCTGTCCACCATGGAAAATAAACACTGTTGCATTAGTTCTCAGACATATGCTATGGTGACCAATGGCATGCATGAGGTGTCTAGCAGTCTGGTTGGTGAAGTCCAAGGAGAAGCTACTTGAGTCAGCCTGACTGATGTGTTCATGCTAATAGATTTGTAAATTCCATTGGCCTCTCTGGTGAGCAGTTCATCTGGAACTATCTGTTCAATGGTAAGTGTCTACAAACTTAGTTGACGTAATTTTGTGCCCATTAGTGCACTTCTCTTTCCTGAGTTTACAATTTACTCAACGGAACTTTTGCTTACAAACTAATACTTATCCTTACTTCTTTTGGCCAGGAAGACAGGTGCAGTTTTGATATTAGTGAGGCACCTATGCAGGTTACATGGATCACTGCATGGAGCAACATCCAGTTAGGATGCTGTTTGATCAGCTAGATGCCAATATATTTTTGCTCAAACTGACCAATTAGCCGAAACAGGATTATCATACCAATTCCTGTTTCTAGTCAAATTGAAGGCACTTCTCATCATCGCAGTTGGGAGGTACTGCATGGCTTCTGCAAACTATGTGCTACCTCGTGTTGTTATGCATTTGGTTATCTACAAAGCCAAACAAGTTAGTCATACTGCTCCTTTTTCTTATGTCGATCTTACAGGCACCATCCTTCCTTTTCATGCAGATAGTCAGTGTCAGGCTCTCCACACCTAGGATTTGCGGAGTTCCATGTCTTGCTTTGCTTTGGGAGCAATAAATTATAATTGTCATTCTTTTCCTCAGACAATATTAAACAGTCTGCCTCTGCAACACATATTATGTTGAGGTTCGTATAAGACCATATAGTCTGGTGCAAAGTAACTCATCAACTTGAAGAACTGAACTTAAAAATTGTTGGATAGGTAGATATATGTACTGTGTAAAAAATTAATATGTAAATAAACTTGTTTACTACTAACTCTTTTCTTCAACGTATATCAACATGGGATGCTTGCAGTCAACCATTAGAAATGTTGACCATAATGTGTGTGAAAGTACATTTGATTCATGGTGTAGTATTCTTTTATGTTTTGCACATTTATTTGTTCTCTGTAATACACATTATGTTCAGAAATTGCAGTCATAGTCTCCGTGTTGGAGACTGTAAAAAGTACCGGATGGAGTAGGTTTTCCTGTTATTTAACCCATGCTTGATATACCTCAAATCGTGGTACCCAAGAAAGGATAGTGGTTTGGGTTGAATACTGCCACACTAAACGTGATACTTTGAGGGGATATATTGTAAAAATGAAAATAAATAAATAAATAGCAAAAGTTGTATAGACAAGCAACTTGCTACCAGCCTTTGTCAATGTGACCGTGTACCAGCCTTGCTCATATAAATTGTTGAAATTTGGTTCTTCTCATTGCTTTAAAGGACAAAGGCTTAAGTATGCAGAATAAAAATATGATCTCATAGCATCATTAATGTAGATGCAATATTTACATGTATATTTGATTCTTTTCCCTACATGACAACCTTTGGAGTGATAATACTAGCATTCATGGCCCTGATTTGATTCATATCCTCAGACCAGGAGAACCAACCAGTCGATGTTTAAGGGCCTGTTTGTTTGGGCTGTGGCTGGCTGGCTGTGCAGGGAAAGCTGCTGTGCAGAGAAAGCCGCTGTGCAGGAAAAGCTGCTGTTCCGAATTTCACTGTTTGGCAACTTAGCTGGCTGTCTGGCTGTGAATAGATGAATGTCGCAAATACCCTTCATGGCTATGAGAATATACAATTTTTCAAATTTATTTGTAATACTTTATTTGACTCAAAGAAAAAATATGGATCACCAAACGGTTTTCTTTCCAATGATTTTGAAACATTTGTATTATATCCGTATGTGGCATGCATGCCAAAGTTTACTTATAAATTTCTACGGCGATTCTCTTGTCTCTCTGATGCACTGTGCGTTAATCAAAGAGCTAGTAGCAGCTGCATGCAGTGGGCCAGCGTAATAATTAGCTATAGTGATTATTTGTTTGTCTGGGAGAAGCAACGCCGCATGTCCTGTTGGCTGGAGTGGCGCGCGTGACGTTTCGGTCAGGATGCTCAGTGGCAGTTCTCTTTAAATACCATGGATAAAAGAGTCAAAAGGATATACCGGTTCAGTCTTAAGTGAGAAAGCTGCGGGAAGCCCAGAAAAGCACCTTCCGAGGTGCTTTCTCTTCCATGTGTATTTCGCTCGGTGGCTTTGGAAAAGCTTACAGCCAAAGCATCCCGTTTGGTTCATTTCATCTGCTTATTTTAGTAGAAAGCTAGAAAAAACCCAAACAAACACCCCCTAAGTAGCATGATGGCATTGGATTCACTATTGGGAAATAACAGCAGACTTATCCCAGCCTCTCTTAGTCCTCCTGTAGCATAATGGTCTGTAGTATGTGAACTTTGAACAAAAAAAATGCAGAATTCAGCTCTAATTCTGACTGTCGGAATTGTGTGAGATGATAATCTGATCCTATACCGTGGCTTTGCTTACATATAACACTCTCTAACAATTATTATAGTACTTTAACTGATAAGAGTAAATTGCACCACAGGTTGCATCTGGATCCATAAACTAGAATTCTGTATATATATGCACTAAATATAAAGATTTCATTAAGCATGGTAAATCAATCTGTTCCCACTCTCCTTTCTGCCCTTGTGGTGCCAGTATGTCCGCCATCAAGGCATGATTGTGCCACCTAGCTCCAGGGCAATATCGGATAGGCCTTAAGCCTCATATCCTACCATAATTGATAACACATGCATGGTGTGTAGCATCACCTTTTCTATAAGCCATATAGGTATAAGAGTTTACTTTAGGTTTTATTAGTCAGTGATTAATGGAAATGATGCTCAGCTGGTCAGGTCCAAAGGACACCCTCAACTGAAGGGTAGGTTCAGTGATTGCACTTGAAAATTGGAATCTCTGTGTGACGCGTAACCTACTTTAAGGCTGCAAAACGATTCTTAATTTAGAGACACCAAGGATTCAAATATTCTCAACTGGGTGTCAACCTAAGGTATGTCTTCTATGGTTTGTCTGTCACAGTAGTCCCATATATTCTGTTATTCCTTGGGATGTCAAGTGCAACATGTTTTCTCCGTTGAACATTTCTCTGATTTTGGGCTTGCAAAACAGCTTTCTGACAAATCGTGTTGTGTTCCCCATTGAATTATCATTGTTTAAGAATGATTCCATATTAGCCAGAAAACCAGAACAGTATTGTAATTTGTTTTTTAAACCTTTGACTGTTTATCCGTCCCTTATACAGGCATATGGCTCCAGAATACTTCTTTTTTTACTTCATGCATGGGATCATAACAAGAAGATTCCAATGTTTTGATATGGACCTTTTACTTCTCCAATTATCAATCTATTCTTGAAGGCAAAACCGCCGCTTGACTGGAGAACATGAAAGAGCTAGTTGATCCTTCTCTTGATATTGGATAGGACACAGAGAAGAAAACACACTGCAGCAGATCCATTCATGTGTATTGACACAGCGCAAGCTCAGTGCCAGATATGAAACCGGTGACTCAGTAAGTGTGTTAGACGTATCTGCAATTTGAGATGCAAAATGAGCATGAAGTTGATGAGGGTGATATGATTGTTGTTGGTTGCAGGTGCTCTGTTTCTTGAAGGTACAGATCACTGTAAGGATCGGCGCTATAAGGATTGAGTCCCTCTCTCGGAACTGTTGCTGTATTTCCGTGTCGGTCCGTCCACGAGGTACCACCACTGGCCTGATCTACTGCTAGCTAGGTCAGAGCTTGTAATTGCCGCTATGGCCGCGCCTGCGCAGAGCCCACTCCGCAGGTGGGAGCATTTCTTTGGCGCTGTTGATGCCGCCATTGAGGCTGCCGACCCCGTCCTTTCCCGCGACGAGTTCCAGCGCGCTAGAGGCGGCATCGTCCAATTTCTCTAAGCAATGTTATTGTATATAAACTTTTCTCATTTCTTCGTGTTATGGCCAAATAATTTAGTACGGCTTTGTGCGTGTGTAACAATGTTTTAACTGTCACGTTTCTGTAGTATTTTGCTACTCTTGAGATTGATGTACTTCAATATTGACAGCACAGTAACATGTGTGTTGCAGTTTCCTCCTGCTTGTTGGGTTGCAGAAAGGCAGATCCTAGCCTTCTGCAGAACTGAAGTGGCTTTTTACAGCAGAATATAGTAGTATTTGCAAGAAATGCTCTACTTGCAATTCTGTTACAACAGACAGATTTGCACACCTTTAGACTACTCATAGTGGGAGTAACTTGAGTAGTAACATAGAGCTACATGCAATGCCAACTAAGCATTTTGATGACATGGCACATCATTAATTGAGGAGAGAGAGCATTGTGGTAACTAGCTATGTTACCATCACATCACATTTTTCAAGATTAGATGAGTCTACAACCTAATTAATATGATTTAGCATGACACTACACATATGTTACTTCCCACTATGAAGGTAGTAACATAGAGTAGTAACTTGTACATGTTACTACTCTATGTTACTCCCCACTATGACTAGTATTAAGCATGCTTGTACTTTCCATTTAGAGGTGTTCACTGCCACTAAGTTCATCATGGTAATAGAGTATCGTAGGATACAATGTACAAACTGGAATCAGGAACGAAATGTACAGGGAAGTTCAATCCAACAGAACAACAAAGAGCCAATCATTACAACAAATCATCTCGTGACCTCGAGGACTAAACGAATACACTATACACCCCAAGATGATGAAACAATCTCACTAGCCAGCAACGGCAATCTGCATCCGAGATGTTGATAGAGCAGGTCTCCTTCTGCTTGGGCGACGCCGGCGTGTCGTCCACGGCAGCAGCAGAGGCAGGGATGTCAGCCGGAGATAGCGAACCATGGGCACTGGAGCGCGGCGGCTGCCGGCAAACGCTTGGCAGGGTCGCACGTAAGGAGCCCGTCCAAAATCTCGAACCCGTCCTGCGACAAGCGCTCCTCGGGGAACAGCTCGCGCAGCCGCGGGTTGCCGTGGGCGCCGCCGAGCACATCGAAGATCCTGAGGAGCTGGTCGGTCGCGTTCTGCCCCCTGAACAGCGGCCCGCCGGAGAGCAGCTCCCCCATGACGCAGCCGAGAGACCAGGCGTCCACGAGCTCGTCGTAGTCCGGCTTCCCCAGGAGCACCTCCGGAGCCATGTACCAGAGCGTGCCGGCCTGGCCGCGTGACGGCCTCTCATTCATGGACACGGCCAGCCCGAGGTCGCATATCTTCACCACCACGTCGCCGCGGCCCTCGCCGGCGCCGAGGAGGATGTTCCCGGGCTTGATGTCCCGGTGGACGATGCGGCGCTCGTGCATCCTCCCGGCGCCGCTCAGCAGCTGCCGCATCACGCGGCGCGTCTCCTCCTCCGTGAACGGTTTACCACGTAGGCGCAGGACGTGGGCGAGGCTGGGGCCGACGTGCTCCAGGACGAGGCTGCACTCGCCCGTGCGCGGGTCCCGCGCGATGCCGTGGAAGCCCACGACGGACGGGTGGCCGCGGCACGCGGCCAGGTAGCACGCCTCCCGCAGCAGGTCACGATGGAGGACGTGGGAATGGTGGCTCGTCTTCTTGCAGCCGGCGCGCGCCGGCGAGCGGCGGAGGTGGGACTTGAGCGCGACGTCAATGCCGGTGGCGCGGTGGCGCGCCTTGACGACGACGCCGAAGCCTCCTTCCCGAGAATGCGCGTCAGCTCGTAGTCTTCGGTGCTCCCGATGCGTCGTTTCTTGCAGGAGCCGGCGGCGTGGTCGTCGATCATGGCGCGGATGGCGTCTTCGGCAGCGGTAGCTCGCGCGGTGGCCATGGAATGTTTTTTGCGAGCGAGGAGAGTGGCCGCGCGCGCATATGTATGTGCAAGAAGTGGCACCTGTCGAAACAGTTTTCGTGGCGCGCGCGCAACTCATTGATCATGCCAGTGTTTAGTCGGACTCGGACGGGACGGAGAACGCGCTTCCGTAATCAACACCGACTTTCCGTAAATGGATCCATATAAGCTGCGGGAGTTATCCTCTTCTGCAATTCCGCATACATCCACCGGCTTGAGAGTTGACAGCCCTAGATTGCAAGCTCCTGAATTCGCCGCCATGGCCGCGCCCGCGCAGAGCCCGCTCCGGCGCTGGAAGCCCTTCTTCCGCGCCTTCGACTCCATCGACGCCGCCATGGAGGCCTTCGACCCGGTAGAGTTCTCCCGCCACGAGTTCCGGAGCGCAAGGGGCGACATCGTCGAACGCCCGTGTGACGCCGCCGACGACGACCAAGCAGAGCGGCTCTGCCTCCTGCTCGACGACGTCATGGTGGAGTCCCTCGAGACGCTCAGGCTGGTCCCGCTCATGCCCACGGTGCTCGCCAAGACCGACCTCGCCAAGTGCGTCCGCGCGCTGCACAAGAACCACGAGTCGGAGCGCGTCCGGGTCCTCGCCGGCGGCATCGTCGCCGCGTGGAGGGCTTCCGTCAAGGACGACGACACAAAGGTCAGAGAGGTCACGCACAAGGTGGAGAACCTGCCGCAGCCCAAGACGATGGACCATCCGACGCAACCTACCAAGATCCCGGAGACATCCGCCAAGAAGACGGTCAGAAATGCCATGCCTCCCAAGCTCCTGGGCAACCTGCCGCAGCAGCTCAAGACGATGGACCATCCGACGCAACCTGCCAAGATCCCGGAGACACCCGCCAAGAAGAAGACGGTGGAGATCACAACAAACAGGGCGTCTGATCCCGTCGCCCCGGGCCTCATCTTCCGCGGCGACCGTGCCGGGCTCGTCTCCGAGGAGAAGATGCTAGCTGCAAAACGCAAGTTCAACCAAGCGTACCGGGAGGCAGAGGACGCCAAGCGGCAACGCCTGCCAATCAAGGTGGTGGCGCCGGAGATGATCAAGCAAAGGCAGAAAACGAAGCATCCAATCCTGAGGGAGAGGAGCCAAGCGAGGTGCGGCAGCTCCATGATCAAGAAGACCGTCACCGTCACCAGCCTGCCTTCACATCATAGGGTTTAGGGCTCTAGCCTTCTAGCTAGGAGAGTTTCGATTCCAAATGTCTCCGCTCAAAATTGTAATAGTATGAGTGGCAGAAATTGTTTGCCTTGTCTGTACTCTGTAATTGTAAAACTAATCTGTGATGTCAATAAAATTCTTGATCTTTAGCGATACTGTACTAGTTGCATGGTTTCGAATTTCCTGCGATGTGGAACCATTAAGCTACAAGACATCTTCGAGGTTGCCGATCGAGGAGATGCTTTGGGGCTTTGACAGGGAAGAGTGGCAGGGCCGGAGGGGGTGTGATACCGCAAAATGTGTGCATGGGTCACTGTAAAAATTTGTTGATGGGCAGTATGAATGTATGATTAATCGACCAAGTCAAACACTCACGACAACAAAACCATTCTGGGACACTAACATCTCAAGTGAACCCAAGGTAACATGGCACGATTTATCTGACACTGCCCTGCCCAATTGCACTCATTCTTCGCAATAAGATTGGATGCATACATGTCTCGTTTCTCAAATCTCAACAAAAAGATTGAATACAGACTTTGCATCTTTGGCGACCCCAGATTTGCTGAAATCGGTTAGCACTGAATTCTACAAGCTACAGAGACTACGCAGCAGCAAGAATCTTTCATAATCAGCTGCTGCAGGACCTCCTCGAGCCTCATGATCAAAGCTGCCTCCGGACAGTCGACATGCCAGTGTACTAGCTTATATCAGGTGGCCCGCATTCAAGCTTTAAGTTTATCAGCTCTTCTTACTAAACCTTGGCTTTCCTGAAGTTTACCATGCCAAACAAAGCAAGAAAAAAGAGCCGCACATCTGCTCTATAGGACGTCAGCAGTAATAGTACGAACATGTTGGATAATTATGCAATATTTTCATGATTAATTTCAGAATATTAAACATGACAACAACCATAACTAAAACGAGGATAGCCAGGCAAGAGTTTATATCGGCTCGAGGCTCAGTCCACTTAACACAAGCGCGACGTGCAAGACGAGGTGAGCGAGCGAGGAGGAGGAGGAGAGCGTGTGTACCACTTCTCTTCTCACTCACTTACAAGTGGTGGAACAATACACCTTGTAAGATGGTTGAACTTGCTCCTAAATTTTTATGTGGTACTAAACTTTGCACCCCCGCCTCTTGGTACTTCCTTGTGAGCTGCCAACAACATGGGCTTAAACTCACATGGCCTGCCACATATGTTGGCTATGAGATTTAATCAAATTCTGAAATACTGCATGGGCCTATGTAAAAGGCTTATTATTTCAATAATTCCCCACGGCATCTCAAATGCCTATTTAGAGATTTGTCAATCATCAGTAGACTGTTAAGTTAAACTTCTGCCTAAATTTATAAGATACATTCATTCACACTTGAACAATAAACTACGTCTTGAATTGCAATCAAGATCGATAACATGTGCTTGAGATCCTCAAAGGTTGCTTGTGCTTCGGCCATCCACTCAAACTTGTCGGATTTCCTCAGCAACCGATATAATGGCAGCGAGCCTGATGATGAAACGGCAGAGCGGAGCGCTGATACGCGTCCTGCCAGCTCCTGGATACATCTGAGATCTTTCAGTTGCTCCATCGTCAGGATTACTTGTGTCTTCTCCGGATTTGCTTCAATTTCCCTCGGGTTCAGCTTGATGCGGTATCTGTTGAGGTTGTCGAATGTCTCGCGGAGATTGTCTAGTAGTATGGCTCCATATTTGGTCTTGATGACTATGTCGTCTATGCAGATCTAGACGTTCTTGCATATTTGCTCCTTCAGGTAGGCCTGCATGCACCCTTGATAGGTGGTGCCTGCGTTCTTGAGCCTGAAATGCATTGTTGTGTAGCAGAATACACCATAGGGCGCGATGAAGGCAGTCTTTTCTCGTCCTCGACCTTCTTCCTGATTTGGTTGTAGCCTGAGTAGGGATCAAGGAAGGAGAGGCGCTCGTAGCCAGCGATCGACTCAACTATTTGGTCGATGCACGGGAGCGGTAAGCGGTTCTTCGGGCAGTGCTTGTTCATGACCGTGTAGTCGATACACATGCGGAGTACTTCCGTGTTTTTTTCGGGACCAACACTAGATTAGCTACCCATGTGAACTTCTTGATCTCCCGGATGAATTTTGCTTTGAGGAGCCTCTTGACCTCAGCGCCGATGGTTTTGTGCTTCAGCTCCGAGAAGCCGGGACACTGGGCGGCATTGAAAAATTGAACCATCTGATTTGATTCGTTCCTACGTCTCCTATCAAGCCTAGGCCGATGATGATAGATCAATGAAGAGACGCCCGGGGATCATTCTCTGGTTAGACAGCAAGTACGTAGTAGCCGCGATTACAACGCCTTGCGGTGTCTTCGTCACTACGTTGCCTGTTGTGTCCACCGACATGAAGGGTGAGTTGAGGCTTCTAGATAACTCGAGCCTGCCATCATCAGGCAGATGTTGCAGCTGAGAACGTCGCTTTGGTAGCACGCCTGCGGTGGTGTGCTTTGATGAGGAAGAGTGGAGAGAGGACAGTTTTTGCCGCCATTTGCTCGAAGCATCAGCATGTCGCTTGCACTCTTCGAGTTCTGATTGTGCCGTAGTCAAGCGTGTGTGGTGTTGGTGAAGGAGGGTGTGGTAGGTCATTAGCTCCTCCCGCGTCGTGTTCGCTCGCATAGGGTTGAGCCTTTTAAGGCCTCCTTTTCCTTGTTCCAGGCCTCCTGAGGGATGTTTATGGTGGTCCGATCGGCTGTGTCGTTGTTCCCGTTGTCAGCTCCGGTGGTGGAGTCGATGACCGCACGCTAAAAACTTGCCGGGTAACCGCTGTTGTTGCAGTTTTTGTGATAGGCGGATCCACCGACGTGATACCTAGCGACGTCGTTCTCACCCTCGACATGGTAGGCGTCGCAGTCGACGTAGAATATTGATGTTGGGGTCGATTACGACTCGCTGAAGGAGCCGACGGAAGAAGGACAAAGAGCATCACAATGGTCGATAGTGATTCCAGTTCACCCGGAGTCCAACATATCTAGTTCGGGAGACGAAGGATGCCCACCGAGTTGACTTGGCATATCCACCCCCTGTGAGTAAATATCCAAGCGCGAGGCCGGCGAGTGCGGGATGAATATGATGGAGCCATAGTAGACGTGGAGGTTGGATCCGCCGAGGCCTTGACTCCAGCGCACACTCTTCCCACAAACTGCCCCAATTGACGTGGGGTATCCACGGCAATGCTCATTGATGATCGACTTGGGTTTAGGGAAAAAGATGCGTTGTAGATTCGTCGGCTATCAAACAAAGGGGAAGGCGAGATTTACCCAAGTTCAGGCCCCGGAGGGTAAAACCATACTTCCTGCCTTTGCGATCTTGATTATATATTGATGAAAGTTATAGTGCCACCGAGAGAGCTATAGTGGCGTAGATCGGATCTTGCCTATGGTACATTATGTGTGGGTTAGAGATTATATGTCCTCCCAGCGGTCTCTCCTAGCCTATATATGGGAGGCTAGATCTCAGGTACTGTGGCCGGGTCAGTTATAAGATACAGGAGAACCCTAGGATTTCCTAATAGTGGGCTTGTCATTGTTCCGCACGCCAAGAATTTGGACCTCTGATGCTCCGTAGCTGCTAGCTTCCCTTAGGATTCATGGTCCTTAGCAAAACATCATGTGGGCCTCTAGCTGGGCCAGACCATGCACACTAATGGTAGAAACCTGACGGATTATACCCACGGTCATCTGCCACGCACTCTTGCATCGTGGCACCACGCCAATACGTCTCTGTAGATCAACATGAAGCAAAAAAAAATAGTGTCATGTACAAAGAAGGTGCGGCACATTATTCTTTATGTGTTTTGTTCACCTTACGGGGGCCTAAAGGTTAATCGCAGTCACTGCTAACAAAACATTACCATTCCATTCAGATTGTAATTTACTTGTTGTTAAGATAAGATAATATATTCCATTAACACATAAAGCTCACTACATTACACTACAGCACATCCAACATAAACAACCTACTTTAGAAATAATCTACCCCCTCTGTCCTAAAATAACTTGTGACGGAGGGAGTAGTAGTTTGTATTCTAGTTATATCCATATTCAACTTGCCTTACGCTGATGAGGACCTCACCGACGACCTGCCGGACATTCTCCGTGAGGCAGTTCTGGCCACGATCTTCAACTTTCCATTTAATGATGATCTCATCGATGACCCGTCGGTGTTCCTTCGGGCAAGGTTTCGTCACGCCGTCCTTGTACGGGGGTTTGGCCCGTCGTCCTTCGTGGATGATACGAAAGAAACACAAGCACGACGAGTACATAAAAGAAGAAACTAAACATAATGTAACATGATATGTAACGAACATGTACCTGAGAGGTGGAGGACTCCACTGCGGCCTGAGTAGATGAAGCGACATGACCGCCGAGGAGCACTTGGACATGTCTGATCTGGGGAGAGGAGAGAAGAGTGAGAGATATCTTGGTTTCGAAGTGGATAGACGAGTGCCTGAAATCTAGTGTTCAATGTGGGCAGAGGAGTTCCTAAGATCTTGTGGTCTAAGTGGATAGAGGAGGGCCTGAGATCAAGGGTTCTGAAGGGTGAGAGTAGAGAGTGCTGTGGCGTTGTGGATAGTGAAAAAAAGGGATGTGTGGCAAGTGTGTTCCATGCATTATATAGAAAACATGTGTGAGGATATGGTTTCTCTTATGGGCTATTGAGTATGTCAAACTATGGGCCTCCATTTGTCACATGTCCTAAAGTGGGTCAATAGGTTCACCTTAGAATTGCACGGTCAAAATTATCGCCATATGATGATAAAAATTAATGGTACAAGTTCCTCACTATCCTAATAAAGAGTTGACTCTATTAAGAGTTAACCAAATAGTCAAACTAAGAGTTAGTATATCAAATATCAAGAAGAGAGTCAAGCTATTAAAATAATGATAAGAAATCATCTACAGTTTGATTAGGTATGTCCGGAAGCAAAGGGAATGAGATATATGACAAACTGTTAAGGTTTGTCGTTTTGACTTTACAACACTCGGAAGTTGGCATGTTCTGCTAGAAGCCGTTTCAGATCGACTATCGACTTGAGGTTGAGTGTTCATGGGAGCAAGTTAGGCTTGAAGCCACGGTGGAAGCTTGGAAGGGTAATTTTAGTTTTGGCGCCCAAGTGGTCTTGATCCTATGTGGTCACAAACATAACTACATAAGGGGACTGAACCATTCCGAATGTAGGAAACTTGGGTTGGAACCGAGTCCATTCAGGAAAAACAATGCACACATGAGATTTGTGTTATACTTGATTACTGTTTGGAAAGACCATACGTGTTCTGAGTGAACGCCTATATAAGGGAAGGCATGCGAGACCAAGGATACGCCGCAATTCCTATGGTGGAAACCCTAGCCACCACCAAGCCTTAGAGCATCTCTAGTGGTTCCTCTAAATGAGGACCTCTATATCTCCATATAGATGACCATCTATAAAGATTCCTTTTTAGATGTCCTAAGTTTTTCAGTGGAACGTCTATGTCTAGACCGTCTATATTTCTGATTTAGTCACTATCAAGTGGACCTCTTGATCTCAGATGTGTGTGGGGACGCGTGCGCGGGGAAGGATTTTGCTTTAGATGGTCCTCGCTCCGTCCTCTAGATTTGGAGGATGAGTAGAGGAAATGGATGATCCTCTATATTTAGATGACCGTTTAGATGAGCCACTGAAAGCGTTTTTTCAGCTCATGGCCATCTATACACATTTAGATGATCATATAGAGGAGCCACCAAAAATGCTCTTAGGTGGAGCAAATGGATCTAACAATCCGCCGTGAACGAAGTGCACACTCATAAACAACTCAAGTACTCGTATATGGATCCATGTAGGAGCCCGAGCACATCATTCTTTTGTAAATAAGTACTTCCTCTGTTCGAATTACTTGTCTTGTATTTATCTAGATACGCTGTACCCTAATCATGTTTTAGTTTTAGTTAATGCGAATCTAAAAAAAAATTGCGACACATAATTCAGGACACAAAGGGAGTATGACATTGTTCCAAATATTTGCATACACTTTCAAGATCACTATCCTTAATTCATCATGATACTATATTATTGTACGGATACAATTTACAAACGGTGGAGTTTGGACCAAAATGTGCGGTGAAGTTCAATCCAACAGAACAATAAAGAGCAAATACACACTTCCTGAGCATGCGCGTCAGCTCGTAGTCTGGGTGCTCCCTATCCGTCGTCTCTTGCATGAACCGGCGGCGTGGTCGTCCAAAATGGCGCGGTCGCGCGGATAGCGTCTTCATCAGCGGTAACTCGCACGGTGGCGTTTTTGCGAGCGACGAGAGGTGGCCGCGCCGCTACAAGAGGTGGCACCTGTCGAAGTTTTCGTGGCGCGCGCGCAACTCATGGATACCACAGACCCACTGTTGTGTTGAGAGCTGAGCCGGACTCGGACTGGAGCGAGAACGCGCTTCCGTAATCGACACCGTCTCCAATCGTAAGTCCATCCATATAAGCTGCGGGAGTTCTGCTGTTCTGTCTGCATACATCCACCGGCTTGAGAGTTGAGAGCCCTAGATCGCAAGCTCCTGAATTCGCCGCCATGGCCGCGCCCGCGCAGAGCCCGCTCCGGCGCTGGAAGCCCTTCTTCCGCGCCTTCGACTCCATCGACGCCGCCATGGAGGCCTTCGACCCGGTAGAGTTCTCCCGCCACGAGTTCCGGAGCGCAAGGGGCGACATCGTCGAACGCCTGTGTGACGCCGCCGACGACGACCAAGCAGAGCGGCTCTGCCTCCTGCTCGACGACGTCATGGTGGAGTCCCTCGAGACGCTCAGGCTGGTCCCGCTCATGCCCACGGTGCTCGCCAAGACCGACCTCGCCAAGTGCGTCCGCGCGCTGCACAAGAACCACGAGTCGGAGCGCGTCCGCGTCCTCGCCGGCGGCATCGTCGCCGCGTGGAGGGCTTCCGTCAAGGACGACGACACAAAGGTCAAAGAGGCCACGCACAAGGTGGAGAACCTGCCGCAGCCCAAGACGATGGACCATCCGACCCAACCTACCAAGATCCCGGAGACATCCGCCAAGAAGACGATCAGAAATGCCATGCCCCCCAAGCTCCTGGCCAACCTGCCGCAGCAGCTCAAGACGATGGACCATCCGACGCAACCTGCCAAGATCCCGGAGACACCCGCCAAGAAGAAGACGGTGGAGATCACAACAAACAGGGCGTCTGATCCCGTCGCCCCGGGCCTCATCTTCCGCGGCGACCGTGTCGGGCTCGTCTCCGAGGAGAAGATGCAAGCTGCAAAACGCAAGTTCAACGAACGGTACCGAGAGGCGGAGGACGCCAAGCGACGACGTCTGCCAATAAAGGTGGTGGCGCCGGAGATGATCAAGCAAACGCTGAAGAAGAAGCACCCAATCATGAGGGAGAGGACCCAAGCGAGGTGCGGCAGCTCCATGATCAAGAAGACCGTCACCGTCACCAGGCTGCCTTCACATCATAGGGTTTAGGGCTCTAGCCTTCTAGCTAGGAGAGTTTCGATTCCAAATGTCTCGGCGTGGGGAGTAGCAGAAATATTTTGCCTTGTCTGTAATTGTAAACTAATCTGTGATGTCAATGAAATTCTTGATCTCTAGCGATACTGTACTAGTTGCATGGTTTCGAATTTGCTGCGATGTACTTCTTCGAGATTGCCTACCGAAGAGATGCTTTGGTGCTTTGAACAGGCCGGGAAGAAGTGGAGACCTGTAGGTCCTGTTTGGTATAAGTTACCAGGTTTGGGTGTAGCTCCCCTTGTGGATGAGCTTGGCTGGTGTGAGTTATTCATACTAAATTAAATTTCTGGTGACTGCCAAGTGGAATTACTTACTGGTTTTATTCTTACTGCTATAACTTGTTGATTGTGACCTTTATTGGATAATCACATTAGCTGATTAGTGCTAATGATGACTAGTATAATTTGACATGGTCTATTTCTAAACATGAAATTAGTCTAGTTTAAATCCAAAGGGTTTTATAGCTTCCCAAGGTTTGCCATTCTTGTTATGATTGGTTTCATCTACTATTCTTGTCTATGACTTCTCCGTTTTCCTCTAGACATCATGTTTATTCATCTATAGTTGGACCCTGCATTAAATTATGGGTTTTCTGTTCTCGTGCCCCTGGTTCCTTAGTTGTACTCAGTTTTCCCCAGCCGCTTAATTTTTCCTCAGTTTTCCCCTCCCTCTAGTTTAAAATCTTCGCAGACGCTCGGACGGGAGGGTTGCCGTCTAGTCAGAGGCCTTGACCGTTACGGTGACGGCTAGGGAGCCGCGGTGGTTTTGAATTGACCGTTGCTTTTGAATTGTGTTGACTGTTGACTGGAGGAGCTCACCCAAAGCTTTCCCCTCCGCCCGAGACTGGAGGAGCTCACACACCGCCCCTCCGCCGCCACGCCGTCCTGCCCTCCTACCTTATGGCGTCGTCCGCCGCCGAGCCGCCCCCGCCCCCACCACCACCCCCGGGAGGCAGATAGGGCTCCGCCTCCACCAGATCTAGATCTACCCCTGTCGCGGTAGAGTTTGTACATCCGTCTGGTGTGCCGATTCTTCCCCTTAGCCGCGGAGAAGATTGGGAATCGGAGGGATCTAACGCAACGATTCCATCTGGGTAAGCATCGTCTGCCTATGTGAATTAATAGTAGGTAGTTTTTGAGCGCCAATCGTTTTTGCTCAACTAACTGCGTTGCTTTTCGAATAGGATTGATCCAGCGCTGGCTTTTCGGCTGGTGGTTAGGCTGGATTCTAGCTTTACACGTGATTCTAAGCGCCATATGAATGAGTTTTACATCCCTGCGGTGGTTGCAACCACCATCTCGTTGAGGGATTTGAAAGCTAACATCTACAATAAGTACGCCTAGAGCTCTTGCGATGCAGTTCATTTCGAATATTTCAACAACACGGAGCGAAGATTGGTTCTACTAATTTCCGACGACGATCTGGGAATTCTTTTTTGCTTTGAATGCTTCTTGCCGTTTCGGTAAAATTCGTATCCATGTGAACAGGGGACAAGCATCATCTGGTGTTGGGGCATCATCAGGTGGTCGGGCATCATGTCTCTCTACTGCTGCTGCCTCTGCTAATAGTGTGCGCCGCGGCGCTCCTTGTAGGTCCACAGCAGCACCATCTATCCCCAGTGCTAGTGGTAGCCAGATCGTTCCTGCGGTCGATGTGGAGGACGATGCAGAGATTGGGGATCAGTCTCCTCAAGATAATGAGGATGAGTTGATGTTTCCTGAATTGGTAGATCGATGCAGTAAGCAGGCAATGGAGGATCAATACATGGAAGATATTGCTTTTGGTGTCAGATTTGATGACACTGATGAGGAAGAGAAGAATGAGAACAATGATAGCCTCGTTTTAGCCGATTACGAAGGTGATGACTTGCCAACAATTGAGTGGAACATGTAGGATCCTCATCTTGCAGCAGACACCGTATTTCAAACGATGATGGACTGCCGTAATGCAATTACTACATATTGCCTTCACTCTAAGAATAATTATGAGGTTATTAAAAGTGAGCCAGATAGGTTCACAGTTAAATGCTCATACAAGAGGTGTAGGTGGAGGCTGCATGCATCCACAATGCGCAGAAGCACCTTGGTTCAGGTACTACGCCAGCCAGTTGTGTATTTTAGATCACGGTGTAAAATTTGTTAACTGTTACTGACATCCCTTATCATTATGTTTCAGATAAAGAAGAATGAGGAGGTCCATAGGTGTCCACCTCGAGGGGGAGAGCCAGATGTGAAAACAAAGCTAGCGAAGACTAGGTGGCTGGCAGATGCAATCCTAGATTGGCTGAGAGATAACTCCTTCACTTGGTCCAACAGCACTCAAGAAAAAGATTCTTGAGAGGTTTGATATAAATGTACCTTACATGAGGATGTTCTATGCAAAGGAAATGGCTCTTGACAGGATCAATGGTCCATGGAATAAAAGCTTTCAGTTGCTTTACACTTTCAAAGCTGAAGTGGAGATGGCTAGTCCATACAGTGTTGTAGCGATAGACAAGCATACAGTTCCCTACAAATTAAAAAGCGGGAAGGTAATGCAGAAGGAATGTTTTAGAAGGGCTTTTGTTTGTTTCAAGGGATTTCTATTTTCGTGCCCTCGGATCCTTAGTTGTACTCAGTTTTCCTCAGCTCCTTAGTTTTTCCTCAGTTTTCACCAAGCCCTTGTCTGAAACCCGCAGAAAGAGCTCGGACGGAAGGAATCCCATTTAGTTGACGTTGGTTGGTGCTGGCAAGTGTGGGCGCTATTGGTGCCCCGCAGTGGACACGTCTCCACTTATCCAGATCATCGTGGGACCCACAACTTGTCCACGTTAGCGCGCCGGACCCACAGCTTACCCAGGTGACCGTTGCAAAATGGGAGCCCGAGCTAGCCCGCGCCCGTGCCCGTGCCATTGCTTCCCCTTTCTTTCTCCGCGCCCCATTGTTCTTCTTCTCCGCCGGCGGCAGCCCTTCTCCGGCACGCGGGTGATGTCTAGTTTCTCTTCGACCTCCCGTTCTTCATGGCCACGAGTATGGACCCGTGCCTTTGACAAGATGCCCTGACTGCCCACACCGAGAGCCTCGAAGCGGTCGATGCAGTAAGACGGACGAGAACGGCAACCGTGGACGTGAGTTCGTTGCATGCGAGAGCTTGCCATATAGAGAGGGGGATAAGGTTAGATCTCGCTCCAATTTCTCTGTTTTCTCTCGATTTTCTTGTTATTCCCTCAAATTTGGGATTTAGGGTTCACGTTGTTGTTTTCAGATCTTGAAGAAATGCAGGCATTTCGAGTGGATTGATGTGTACGTTCAGAGGCTTCAGTTGCAGGAATCAATTGGCGCTATTGGGGGGCGCAATTTGGGAGGGGGGACTTGCTGTAGAGAATGCGGCGGAGAGAGGAGCCGTTCCGATTATGCCTAATGCTCCCAATGCAGAACTGGTGGAAGTGAAGGGAGAACTGAAGAAATGAACAAGCAGTTAAGGCAGCTGATCGAGTTGAAGAAGCAAGCTAATCTGATGGCTGGTTGTTTTTTTTGTTGTATAATTACGATCGGGTTCTTATCATTGCTCACCAGGCGCTAGAAGTTGTTACAAGGGATACCTTGTTACAAATCCATTATTCAGTTACATGTACTTGTAGTTGTTTTCAAAGTTAGTGTGTGCATTCACCGAAATTACCAACTATATTCCCTAAAAGAAAAGGAAAGCTAAAGATAGTTGATAATTGTTAGAGGGGTGACAAATAATGCAATCACCGAAATCCGCAAATATGTATGCCTCATGTTTATACCAAAATTATACCACTTTTAGGCCGTTTCAAAATACCAATACCATATCCCAAACTATATTTCCTAAAAGAAAAGGACAGCTAAAGATAGTTGATAATTGTTAGAGGGGTGACAAATAATGCAATCACCGAAATCCGCAAATATGTATGCCTCATGTTTATACCAAAATTATACCACTTTTAGGCCGTTTCAAAATACCAATACAATATCCCAAACTATATTCCCTAAAAGAAAAGGACAGCTAAAGATAGTTGATAATTGTTAGAGGGGTGACAAATAATGCAATCACCGACATCCGCAAATATGTATGCCTCATGTTTATACCAAAATTATACCACTTTTAGGCCGTTTCAAAATACCAATACTATATCCCAAACTATATTCCCTAAAAGAAAAGGACAGCTAAAGATAGTTGATAATTGTTAGAGGGGTGACAAATAATGCAATCACCGAAATCCGCAAATATGTATGCCTCATGTTTATACCAATACTATATCCCAAACTATATTAAGTGGCAAACTCATTATTGCATTCTCCACCGACAGAGAGAGAGAGAGGGGTGGCCACGAAGAGAGAGAGAGAGAGAGAGGTTGCCACGAAGAGACGGATAGGGGTATACTGCCCGTTAGATCAGTGGATCAACAGTTCGTGGAGTCGATCCATGTGACAACGGCTCAACCAATCAGGATAAGTTTGGGCTTCTAGAGCATTTGTGACAGTACTTGAGGGCAAAACTGAGTAGTACTAAGAATCCAAGGGCACATAAATAGTAAATAGACTAAGGAATTCAAACAAAAGAATTACAAAATGAAAAATGTGTGTTTTGTACAATATAATTCATATTGGGCTACATCAAATTATTTGCAATTCAAATATACATGAGTGTGACAATTATGGCATCATTTAGACAAACTATGTTTTGGGAAAGATGTTTTGCAAAGGGGTTTGGGTGGAAAACCATGCATCTTCATAGCTACACTAGTGATTCGAGAAGTGGCAATTTGTGGTAAAACTTGATTTATATATGTTTGTTAAGGTTTTCTAGGTGGCAGAGTTGCGTAGGAAGACTCCATGAGTAGTTGCCACTATGTTTTTATTTTTTTGGATTTTTTTGCGCATGAAATGACTCAATTAGCTATGTTAATCTCATTTGTTGACTCTCTGTTGACCAGCTACTTGAGGGTAAAACTCGGTATATTGCACTTGCCGGTCTAAGTCCTCGAGGGGAAAACTGAGTACGGATAAAATTTCTGTATAAGGCATGAGGTTATAGCCGAGTACACCAAACGTCCCAGGGTTAGACTCGTGTAGCGGTGCACGCTGCAGCCGTGCATAGCGGACGCGTGTTGCGGTACACGCCACCTTCGTCTTTATAGAGCCCCTCTTTCTCTCCCTCGACGCACGTTCTCACTGGCTCATGATGGCGTGTAACTCACACGTTCGTTGGGAACCCCAAGAGGAAGGTATGATGCGCACAGCAGCAAGTTTTCCCTCAGAAAGAAACCAAGGATTATCGAACCAGGAGGAGCCAAGAAGCACGTTGAAGGTTGATGGTGGCGAAATGTGATGCGGCGCAACACCAGGGATTCCGGCGCCAACGTGGAACCTGCACAACACAACCGAAGTACTTTGCCCCAACGAAACAGTGAGGTTGTCAATCTCACCGGCTTGCTTTAACAAAGGATTAACCGTATTGTGTGGAAGATGATTGTTTGCGAAGAAAATAGTAAAACAAGTATTGCGGTAGATTGTATGCGATGTAAAGAATAGGACCGGGGTCCACAGTTCACTAGAGGTGTCTCTCCCATAAGATAAAAGCATGTTGGGTGAACAAATTACAGTCGGGCAATTGACAAATAGAAAAGGGCATAACAATGCATATACATGATATGATAAATATAGTGAGATTTAATTGGGCATTACGACAAAGTACATAGACCGCCATCCAAGCTGCATCTATGCCTAAAAAGTCCACCTTCGGGTTATCATCCGAACCCCTTTCGGTATTAAGTTGCAAAGCAACAGACAATTGCATTAAGTATGGTGCGTAATGTAATCGACAACTACATCCTTAGACATAGAATCAATGTTTTATCCCTAGTGGCAACAGCACATCACAACCTTAGAACTTTCTGTCATTGTCCCAGGTGTCAATGAAGGCATGAACCCACTATCGAGCATAAATACTCCCTCTTGGAGTTAAGAGTAAAAACTTGGCCAGAGCCTCTACTAATAACGGAGAGCATGCAAGATCATAAACAACACATAAAAATAGATTGATAATCACCATAACATAGTATTCTCTATTCATCGGATCCCGACAAACACAACATATAAAATTACAGATAGATGATCTTGATCATGTTAGGCAGCTCACAAGATCCAACAATGAAGCACAATTAGGAGAACACGACCATCTAGCTACTGCTATGGACCCATAGTCCAGGGGTGAACTACTCACTCATCACTCCGGAGGCGATCATGGCGATGAAGAGTCCTCCGGGAGATGAATCCCCTCTCCGGCAGGGTGCCGGAGGCGATCTCCTGAATCCCCGAGATGGGATTCGCGGCGGCGGCGTCTCTGGAAGGTTTTCCGTGTCGTGGCTCTCGGTACTGGGTGTTTCGCGACGGAGGCTATTTGTAGGCGAAAGGGCAGCCTCGGAGGGGGTCTGGTGGGGCCAGACAATAGGGCGGCGCGGCCAGGGCCTGGGCCGTGCCGCCACCATGTGTGGGCCCCACGTGGCCCCTCTCTGACGGCTCTCGGGTGTTCTGGATGCTTCCGGGCAAAATAGGAACCTGGGCGTTGATTTCGTCCAATTCCGAGAATATTTCCTTACTAGGATTTACTGAAACCAAAAACAGCGAGAAACGCAGCAACTGGCTCTTCGGCATCTTGTTAATAGGTTAGTTCCAGAAAATGCGTAAATACGACATATAATGTGCATAAAACATGTAGATATCATCAATAATGTAGCATGGAACATAAGAAATTATCGATACGTTGGAGACGTATCAGCATCCCCAAGCTTAGTTCTGCTCGTCCCGAGCGAGGTAAAACGATAACAAAGATAATTTCTGAAGTGACATGCCATCATAATCTTGATCATACTATTTGTAAACATATGTAATGAATGCAGCGATCAAAACAATGGTAATGACATGAGTAAACAAGTAAATCATAAAGCAAAGACTTTTCATGAATAGTACTTCAAGACAAGCATCAATAAGTCTTGCATAAGAGTTAACTCATAAAGCAATAAATCAAAGTAAAGGTATTGAAGCAACACAAAGGAAGATTAAGTTTCAGCGGTTGCTTTCAACTTATAACATGTATATCTCATGGATATTGTCATCATAGAGTAATATAACAAGTGCAATATGCAAGTATGTAGGAATCAATGCACAGTTCACACAAGTGTTTGCTTCTTAAGGTGGAGAGAGATAGGTAAACTGACTCAACAATAAAAGTAAAAGAATGGTCCTTCAAAGAGGAAAGCATCGATTGCTGTATTTGTGCTAGAGCTTTTATTTTCAAAACATGAAACAATTTTGTCAACGGTAGTAATAAAGCATATGAGTTATGTAAATTATATCTTACAAGTTGCAAGCCTCATGCATAGTATACTAATAGTGCCCGCACCTTGTCCTACTTAGCTTGGACTACCGGATCTTCGCAATGCACATGTTTTAACCAAGTGTCACAAAGGGTACCTCCATGCCGCCTGTACAAAGGTCTAAGGAGAAAGCTCGCATTTTGGATTTCTCGCTTTTGATTATTCTCAACTTAGACATCCATACCGGGACAACATGGACAATAGATAATGGACTCCTCTTTAATGCATAAGCATGTAGCAACAATTATTATTCTCATATGAGATTGAGGATATATGTCCAAACTGAAACTTCCACCATGATTCATGGCTTTAGTTAGCGGCCCAATGTTCTTCTCTAACAATATGCATGCTCCAACCATTAAGGTGGTAGATCCCTCTTACTTCGAGACAAGACGGACATGCATAGCAACTCACATGATATTCAACAAAGAGTAGTTGATGGCGTCCCCAGAAGCATGGTTATCGCACAACAAGCAACTTAATAAGAGATAAAGTGCATAAGTACATATTCAATACTACGATAGTTTTTAAGGCTATTTTGTCCCATGAGCTATATATTGCAAAGGTAAATGATGGAATTTTAAAGGTAGCACTCAAGCAATTTACTTTGGAATGGCGGAGAAATACCATGTAGTAGGTAGGTATGGTGGACACAAATGGCATAGTGGTTGGCTCAAGGATTTTGGATGCATGAGAAGTATTCCGTCTCGATACAAGGTTTAGGCTAGCAAGGTTATTTGAAGCAAACTCAAGGATGAACCGGTGCAGCAAGACTCACATAAAAGACATATTGTAAACATTATAAGACTCTACACCGTCTTCCTTGTTGTTCAAAACTCAATACTAGAATTATCTAGACCTTAGAGAGACCAAATATGCAAACCAAATTTTAGCAAGCTCTATGTATTTCTTCATTAATGGGTGCAAAGCATATGATGCAAGAGCTTAAACATGAGCACAACAATTGCCAAGTATCACATTATCCAAGACATTTTATAATTACTACATGTAGCATTTTCCAATTCCAACCATATAACAATTTAACGAAGAAGTTTCAACCTTCGCCTTGAACATTATGAGTAAAACCTAAGGACATATTTGTCCATATGTAACAGCGGAGCGTGTCTCTCTCCCACAAAGTGAATGCTAGGATCCATTTTATTCAAACAAAAACAAAAACAAAACAAACCGACGCTCCAAGTAAAGAACACAAGATATGACTGAATAAAAATATAGTTTCAGGGGAGGAACTCGATGATGTTGTCGATGAAGAAGGGGATGCCTTGGGCATCCCCAAGCTTAGACGCTTGAGTCTTCTTAATATATGCAGGGGTGAACCACGGGGGCATCCCCAAGCTTAGAGCTTTCACTCCTCTTGATCATAGTATATCATACTCCTCTCTTGACCCTTGAAAACTTCCTTCACATCAAACTTCAAGCAAACTCATTAGAGGGTTAGTGCACAATTAATAATTCACATATTCAGAGGTGACACAATCATTCTTAACACTTCTGGACATTGCACAAAGCTACTGGACATTAATGGATCAAAGAAATTCATCCAACATAGCAAATACGGCAATGCGAAATAAAAGGCAGAATCTGTCAAAAACAGAACAATCCGTAAAGACGAATTTTAAAGTGGCACCAGACTTGCTCAAATGGAAAAACTCAAAACTAATGAAAGTTGCGTACATATCTGAGGATCACGCTCGTAAATTGGCAGATTTTTTCGAATTTTCTACAGAGACTTGTGCCCAGATTTGTGACAGACAGCAATGCTGTTTCTGCGCAGCGATCCCAAATATAACATCAACTTTAACATAGAAACTTTACTTGGCACAAAAAAATGATAAGGAGAGGTTGCTACAGTAGTAAACAACTTCCAAGACTCAAATATAAAACAAATTACTGTAGTAAAAATATGGGTTGTCTCCCATAAGCGCTTTTCTTTAACGCCTTTCAGCTAGGCGCAGAAAGTGCAAATCAAGTAACATCAAGAGTAGAAGCATCAACATCATTATTTTTCATGTAAACACAACTTGTTGCAGAGGGTACTTTAGGTGCTCCATTATCTAAATTTTCTATGGTGGTGCTAGGGGTTTTAGCAATTTTAGGCCTATAGTAATTCTTTTATTTAGGCACTTTAGAGGCATACATGAATTTTTGCTCTTTACCCACATAAGCTTTCTCATTATACTTGAGAGAAGAAAAGGTTGAACCCAAGGTTCCCATAGCTTTTTCAAGTTCATCAATCCTATTGGTTTGATTATCATGGACAACACAAGTTCCTAGGACACTAATTCTTTCATCAATTCCTCCTAGGGATTTATCAAGTTCATCAGTTTTATCCAATAACATTTCCAATTTAGTTTCAATACTTGGAAAAATTTTCTCTATGGTTTCCAATTTTTTCATAACATCCTCAAGAGAGATTTCAATTTTAACTTCATCAACAGGTGGTATTCCAACAAGACTCTCAATGATGCAACTAGCTTCTAAAGCGGGAGTACCTAGGAAATTACCTCCCGAAAGAGTATCAAGAACATACCTGTTCCAACTAGATAAACCAACATAAAAGTTCCTAAGAAGGATAGTGGTGGAGTGTTTCTTAGTGCACCTATGATGAGCATTACTAAGGGGGTGTTTGGTGTGGCTTTTTTTGGCTTTTGGCTTTGGCAAAAGCCACCAAAAGCACTTAAATAGGTGCTTTTTTTGGCTTTTGGATTTTGGAAGCCAAAAACAAAGATCCTATTCTTTTGGCTTCCAAAATCCAAAAGCCAAAAAAAGCACCTATTTAGGTGCTTTTGGTGGCTTTTGCCAAAGCCAAAAGCCAAAAAAAGCCACACCAAACACCCCCTAATTCTATACCAAGCATCCTTAAAACTCTCTCCACCTTGTTGCTTAAAAGAACGAACTTCAACTTCAGGATTACTCATTTTAATAGTAATAAAGTAAACTAAGCAAAGACAAGTGACTAATTTTTTGTATTTTTGATATAGAGAGCAAGACAATAAATAAAGTAAAACTAGCAACTAATTTTTTTGTGTTTTGTTTAGGTGCAGCAAACAAAGTAGTAAATAAAATAAAGCAAGACAAAAACAAAGTAAAGAGATTGAGAAGTGGAGACTCCCCTTGCAACGTGTCTTGATCTCCCCGGCAACGGCGCCAGAAAAAGAGCTTGATGGCGTGTAACTCACACGTTCGTTGGGAACCCCAAGAGGAAGGTATGATGCGCACAGCAGCAAGTTTTCCCTCGAGAAAGAAACCAAGGTTTATCGAACCAGGAGGAGCCAAGAAGCACGTTGAAGGTTGATGGTGGCGAAATGTGATGCGGCGCAACACCGGGGATTCCGGCGCCAACGTGGAACCTGCACAACACAACCAAAGTACTTTGCCCCAACGAAACAGTGAGGTTGTCAATCTCACCGAGCTTGCTGTAACAAAGGATTAACCGTATTGTGTGGAAGATGATTGTTTGCGAAGAAAACGATAAAACAAGTATTGCGATAGATTGTATGCGATGTAAAGAATAGGACCGGGGTCCACGAGTTCACTAGAGGTGTCTCTCCCATAAGATAAAAGCATGTTGGGTGAACAAATTACAGTCGGGCAATTGACAAATAGAAAAGGGCATAACAATGCATATACATGATATGATAAATATAGTGAGATTTAATTGGGCATTACGACAAAGTACATAGACCGCCATCCAAGCTGCATCTATGCCTAAAAGTCCACCTTCGAGGTTATCATCCGAACCCCTTTCGGTATTAAGTTGCAAAGCAACGAGACAATTGCATTAAGTATGGTGCGTAATGTAATCGACAACTACATCCTTAGACATAGAATCAATGTTTTATCCCTAGTGGCAACGAGCACATCACAACCTTAGAACTTTACGTCACTTGTCCCAGTGTCAATGAAGGCATGAACCCACTATCGAGCATAAATACTCCCTCTTGGAGTTAAGAGTAAAAACTTGGCCGAGCCTCTACTAATAACGGAGAGCATGCAAGATCATAAACAACACATAAAAATAGATTGATAATCACCATAACATAGTATTCTCTATTCATCGGATCCAGAACAAACACAACATATAAAATTACGAGATAGATGATCTTGATCATGTTAGGCAGCTCACAAGATCCAACAATGAAGCACAATTAGGAGAAGACGACCATCTAGCTACTGCTATGGACCCATAGTCCGGGGGTGAACTACTCACTCATCACTCCGGAGGCGATCATGGCGATGAAGAGTCCTCCGGGAGATGAATCCCCTCTCCGGCGGGGTGCCGGGAGGCGATCTCCTGAATCCCCGAGATGGGATTCGCGGCGGCGGCGTCTGCGGAAGGTTTTCCGTGTCGTGGCTCTCGGTGCTGGGGGTTTCGCGACGGAGGCTATTTGTAGGCGAAAGGGCAGCCTCGGAGGGGTGCGGTGGGGCCGGACAATAGGGCGGCGCGGCCAGGGCCTGGGCCGCGCCGCCACCATGTGTGGGCCCCACGTGGCCCCTCTCTGACGGCTCTCGGATGTTCTGGATGCTTCCGGGCAAAATAGGAACCTGGGCGTTGATTTCGTCCAATTCCGAGAATATTTCCTTACTAGGATTTATGAAACCAAAAACAGCAGAAAACAGCAACTGGCTCTTCGGCATCTTGTTAATAGGTTAGTTCCAGAAAATGCGTAAATACGACATATAATGTGCATAAAACATGTAGATATCATCAATAATGTAGCATTGAACATAAGAAATTATCGATATGTTGGAGACGTATCAGCTCACTGCAACCGCCTCTCCTGTCCCATCATCTTCTCCACAACCGAAGAAAAAACCCCGAAGAAAACCGCCGGCGATGGAGAAGAATGAGATGCCCATTGTCGGCACATCAGTCGCCGCCCCCCGTCCAGGCCCCTGTCGCTTCTTCCAACGTAGCAGCCGGCGCATCGGCCGCCGCCCCCGTCCAGGCCCCTGTCGCTGCTTCCAACGTAGCAGCCGGCGGATCGGCCGCCGCCCCCGTCCAGGCCCCTGTCGCTGCTTCCAACGTAGCGGTCGGCGCATCGGCCGCCGCCACCGTCCGGTCCCCGTCGATTGGGACCCGTACGAACCGGTGCGGTACGACGCCTTGGAGAACCCCTACGACACCAGCATCGTCGACAACGAGCCGGAGGTAACCCTTTGTTCCATTGTTCTTATCTCATTTCAATCATTTTGTGTTAGATCTAGCATTATTACGGTTCGTCTGTTCCTAGTTCAATCCTTTTGTGTTAGTGTCAACACCCGGATTTTTAAGTCGGGATGCCTATTATGTCATACATCGCAATCCCAGGAATATTGTTGTTGCGAGGCATAATAGTTAAGTATCACAGTCATCATTTATTACAAACCATAATGTCTTACACTTTGGAATCACATGATCCATATTACACGAATAGTTGATCTATTGATCAACGAACAAGCACAAGTTCATAGCGGAAGCGTAAAGATAAATGGAATCTATAGTCCACAGGCCAACGCTTGACGTTAGCAGACTCCTAGTTGTTGTAGACGTCCTGCTGACCGTCCTCCTCGTACAGCTGCTCCTCTTCATAGTCTGGCAATTTGAATAGCCAGGGACACAGCCGTGAGTACTTCAAAGTACTCGCAATCTAATACTAATGTGGTTACTATTAATTGGAGTAAGGGGGTGCTAGGCTCTAGTTTTATTTGCATAAAGCCAATTTTAGTTCATAAGCATTTCATATCGGTCATTCATAAGTTAACTAGCTCAAGTGGGAACATTAGTGTCATTCCCACAACTTAGTTGTGATTCACCACCATTCATCATTCACCATTCATATTTTCAATATCTAATACTGGAAACTGTATGGCCTTTCCAACCGTCCGTAACCGTGGACACGGCTATTCGAATAGGTTTACACTCTGCAGAGGTTGCACACTTGTGCCACAACATTTGATTTCATCCGTCGGGATTACCCCGAATCATCGTAACACAGTACGCGGATCATCAACCATAACCTTTCATTTACTAACCCTAGTATGAGCACCTCTCCCCATGAGCTTGGCCTCCCAGTGAAGACCAAGCTGTCAGCCCAGGAGCCGCACGGAGGCTTGGCCGTACAATTCACCTCAATTCACATCATTTCTCAACAACGGAGGCAGCCTCGGCATAACTCCTATGATGTGTGTTCAGAGGGAACCCATACTAAGATACATAAACTTCTAGTTAAGCCCTTACCCATAATCAGGTATTGTGGGGGTACTCAAAAATTGGAAAGGTATCGCATCCAAACCAACATTAGTTTTTAATTAAAATCACTATCTTCTCTTGATCATATTCACCTTCAAAAATCATTCCATAGTTTTCACCATCATCATTTCACCACACATGTTCCCATCTAGAGTAGTCATTTTTAATTTAGTACTAGCATCTAGGTATGAGGGGTGCTAAGTACTTTGCTTTGCTTCTAAGCTAACTTTGATACTCTTGTGCTACTCTAACATTAACCTAGTAAATCATGAATCAAAAAGTACTTTGATAAAACAAAGGTAAATAAAGCTTGGAAATAAAACTGGGAAGTAGGCTCATGAACATAAAGTAAATGGGTAATGCCTTGCTCATGAATGAGCTTGCACTTTGCAAGAGTATTATCTTGCCTTGAGTGGTGTACTGGTCAAAGTGGTCTTCCTCTTCTTGGAAGTAGACCTCCTCCTCCTCGGTGTACTCCTCGGTACTAGCGTCTAAATACGAATACAATACACACAATCACCACACAAAGCTTAAGTACTAATCTAAGCACACATGAGTCACTCAAACTAAACTATCATCACAACATGCTTCTTATGTGAGTTGATTTTGTTTTATTCTTTAAGAAAAATAATTTCCTCTCATTACATATATTAATTAAGATTTCTATTTAATTCTTGGGAGAAATAATTTCCTCTCATTGAATCTTATTAAGATTTAATTTCCTCAATTAATAGTATATGACCTAGGTTTACCAAAGTCAACCTCTTCACAAGTATTAATTGGGAAAGTGATTTAAATGAGGTGATGCACCTCATGCATGTTGATAACACATAGTAATGATTTAATATCATCCACTAATTCAATATGAGTTCTAGTTGACCATGGTCTCTCACTCACATTAACTTAGTTGAGACAGGATTTAAATGAGAGAGAAACTCTCATACATTTTAATAATTAATGTAGCATATTTAAAATGATCTAGAAATAGCCATAGGGCCAATTTTTAAACTAAGCCCAGATCATACAAACAACTATGCCACATTTTTACAGATTTAGATAGATAGGGTGATATATGATTTTTGAGAGTTGGAATCAACTCAATAGCATTTTTATTTAATTTTTAATAATTAATTGAAGAGGAAAAAGGCCCTGCCTTGTTTATTTTGTCACATTTATTCTACAATAAGTCTAAGGTTGGGACCAGTGTAGTCTTGTAGATAATTTAACAAGGTTTCCAAATATATACAATTTGTTCAATTTGGTTTGGTAGATTTTATTCTATTTAATTTTCAAAACAGCATCTGAGAAGAAATAATCAAATTCGAAATTCTTTATTTGAATTGGTGGGTTTAGGCGGGAAATGCTAACGGGCTGAAGAGAGAGAGAGGGAAGTGGGCCGGCCCAGTAGCGCGTCCACGCAACGGGCCGACTGACAGCGTGGGGGCCACGCGTCAGTGGGTTTTAAACCCCGAAGCGGTATGAGGAAGGGGAGCCGTAGGATTAGAGGTCGATCGGACGCACGACGTTCATCGTCGTCTCCAGCGAGAAGAGGGCGCACGGGCGGCAGCAGTAGGGGTCAACGGCTTATCAGCGGCGCGGCGAGGGTCGGCGAGGTGCGGAGAAGACGTTGTCGAGGAAGGGGAAGTCGATGGTAGCAGTGGCGTCGCCGGAGGTGCACTGCAACGGCGGCGAGCTTCTCGTCACCTCCACGGGCTCCGACGGTGCAATTGGACGGCGGCGGTGGCTAATCAAGCAGGGCAAGTGGACGAGGAGTTTGAGGAGAGGGAGGCGAGCAAGTTTGGTGCGAAGAGCTAGGTGCGGGGATGCCTCCTTTTATAGTGGCGATAGGTGGCCGGGGTGCTCGGATGAGCTCATCGTCGACGACGTTGCTACAGGCGAGCTGGTGGCCTGGTGCTGACGCTCGTGTGTGGGCGACATCAGTGCGGTCATGCTGGGCCTGATTGCGGGGAAAACCATGCACAGACGAGGACGAGAGGGTGACGGGAGCTTGCAGTACCGCGGCGGAGGACGTCGTCGTTGGCGTCGTCTACAGGCACGACGCAGGCCAATGGCGGTGTCTGGGCGGTCGCTGGTGACGTCGTGAAGCCGTGGGCGCAGAGAGGAGGTGCGGAGGTCAACGGAGCTGGCGGGGCAGCTGGCGCTCTGGGCGTGCCCGTGGCGTCGCCGTGCACGCTCTGGCGCGCGCGTGCACGTCACTGGCACGTCTGGGCGTCGCGTCCCTGGCGTGTCTGGTGCACGAAAAAGTCGAGCAAGGTGTCGAGCAGGCTCAGGGAGATGTGTAGAGGCTAGATGGCAAGGTGGTGCAAGGTGGAGAGGGCCAGAGAGCAAGTGGGCATGGTGAGCTCATGCCATGCCACGGTGATGGCGTGTAACTCACACGTTCGTTGGGAACCCCAAGAGGAAGGTATGATGCGCACAGTAGCAAGTTTTCCCTCAGAAAGAAACCAAGGTTTAATCGAACCGGGAGGAGCCAAGAAGCACGTTGAAGGTTGATGGTCGCGAAATGTGATGCGGCGCAACACCGGGGATTCCGGCGCCAACGCGGAACCTGCACAACACAACCAAAGTACTTTGTCCCAACGAAACAGTGAGGTTGTCAATCTCACCGAGCTTGTCTGTAACAAAGGATTAAACGTATCGAGTGGAAGATGTTTGCAAAGAAAACAGTAAACACAATTGCAGTAGATTGTATGCTATGTAAAGAATAGGACCGGGGTCCACAGTTCACTAGAGGTGTCTCTCCCATAAGATAAAAGCATGTTGGGTGAACAAATTACAGTCGGGCAATTGACAAATAGAGAAAGGCATAACAATGCATATACATGATATGATAAATATAGTGAGATTTAATTGGGCATTACGACAAAGTACATAGACCGCCATCCAAGCTGCATCTATGCCTAAAAAGTCCACCTTCGAGGTTATCATCCGAACCCCCTCCGGTATTAAGTTGCAAAGCAACGAGACAATTGCATTAAGTATGGTGCGTAATGTAATCAACAACTACATCCTTAGACATAGCATCAATGTTTTATCCCTAGTGGCAACAGCACATCCACAACCTTAGAACTTTACGTCACATCGTCCCGGATTCAATGGAGGCATGAACCCACTATCGAGCATAAATACTCCCTCTTGGAGTTAAGAGTAAAAACTTGGCCGAGCCTCTACTAGTAACGGAGAGCATGCAAGATCATAAACAACACATGAACAATAGATTGATAATCACCATAATCATAGTACTCTCTATCCATCGGATCCCGACAAACACAACATATAGAATTACATATAGATGATCTTGATCATGTTAGGCAGCTCACAAGATCCAACAATGAAGCACAACAAGGAGAAGACGACCATCTAGCTACTGCTATGGACCCATGGTCCAGGGGTGAACTACTCACTCATCACTCCGGAGGCGACCATGGCGGTGTAGAGTCCTCCGGGAGATGAATCCCCTCTCCGGCGGGGTGCCGGAGGGCGATCTCCAGAATCCCCCGAGATGGGATTCGCGGCGGCGGCGTCTCGTAAGGTTTTCCGTATCGTGGCTCTCGGTGCTTGGGGGTTTCGCGACGGAAGCTTTAAGTAGGCGGAGGGTCAACGCGGGGGCCACACGAGGGGCCCGGGGGATAGGTCGGCGCGGCCGGGGCTTGGGCCGCGCCGGCCACCCCCCTGGCTGCCTCGTGGCCCCACTTCGTTAGGTCTTCGGTCTTCTGGAAGCTTCGTGCAAAAATAGGACCCTGGGCGAAAGTTTCGTCCAATTCAGAGAATATTTCTTTACTAGGATTTCTGAAACCAAAAACAGCAGAAAACAGCAACTGGCTCTTCGGCATCTTGTTAATAGGTTAGTTCCAGAAAATGCATAAATATGACATATAATGTGCATAAAACATGTAGGTATCATCAATAAAGTAGCATGGAACATAAGAAATTATCGATACGTTGGAGACGTATCAGCATCCCCAAGCTTAGTTCCGCTCGTCCCGAGCGAGTAAAGCGATAACAAAGATAATTTCTGAAGTGACATGCCATCATAATCTTGATCATACTATTTGTAAACATATGTAATGAATGCAGCGATCAAAGCAAAGGTAATGACATGAGTAAACAACTGAATCATATAGCAAAGACTTTTCATGAATAGTACTTCAAGACAAGCATCAATAAGTCTTGCATAAGAGTTAACTCATAAAGCAATAAATCAAAGTAAAGGTGTTGAAGCAACACATAGGAAGATTAAGTTTCAGCGGTTGCTTTCAACTTATAACATGTATATCTCATGGATATTGTCAACATAAAGTAGTATAATAAGTGCAATATGCAAGTATGTAGGAATCAATGCACAGTTCACACAAGTGTTTGCTTCTTAAGGTGGAAGGAGATAGGTAAACTGACTCAACAATAAAAGTAAAAGAATGGTCCTTCAATGAGGAAAGCATCGATTGCTGTATTTGTGCTAGAGCTTTTATTTTGAAAACATGAAACAATTTTGTCAACGGTAGTAATAAAGCATATGAGTTATGAAAATTATATCTTACAAGTTGCAAGCCTCCTGCATAGTATACTAATAGTGCCCGCACCTCGTCCTACTTAACTTGGACTACCGGGTCTTCGCATGCCATGTTTCAACCAAGTGTCACAAAGGGGTACCTCCATGCCGCTCGTACAAAGGTCTAAGGAGAATGCTCGCATTTCGGATTTCTCGCTTTTGATTATTCTCAACTT